>NW_010141095.1:0-25405 GCF_000699245.1 Pterocles gutturalis | reverse complement strand
CGGCCCTGCAGGCTGTGTGCTGCCAGCAGGCCGAGCGAGACCCCGGGCCTGCCACTCTTCCTCCTTGCAGTGAGCGTTTTGGGGGATTTACTCTCAGGGTCTGATTTAATTCCTGGAATTAATGGAAATGAATCCTATTCCCTGTTAGAGCCCCTAAAGGGGGCTGGCAGCAGCATGTGCTGCTGTTCTGCCGCATCGTGCAATGTGGAGGTGACAAAATGCTCTTGAAAATGTTTGATGCCACTGGGGAGGGATGTGTGTCTTAAGGGAATGCCTCTTACTCAGGGAAACTCCAGACCCGGTGAGCTCGGGGAAGCTGGAGAGGGGTGGGAGGAGCTGCTGTGCTGACCATGTAGGTGTCAACATCTGTTTGTCACAACCATCTTCCCAAGATCTTCTTGACAGCCTGCACACACCTCGGGCTGCCTCTTGCCTTATGCTCTGATGAGAAATGTTTGGGGCAGAACCTTTGTCCACTGACTAAAGCAGCATCACTCAAGAACCATCACTGAGCCCCAGGACAGACTAGAGTAAACAAGTTCACTACCTGGTATCTTCCAGACAAGGATCCTGCAGCCTATAGCGAGCCGTGATGCAGCTCTTGTACAGGCGCTGTCACCGCTAGCTGGGCAGCCGTGTCACACAGCAACAAGTGAATGCCTTTGTGGAAAAAATGCTACCCACTAAGTATTCCTTTTTATCAGGCAAAGTTCAAAGGCCTGAGAGGTTGGAGGAGAGGAATTAGTGGTTCCTAATGGCTTCTAAGTCTGTGACTTTGTGAATAAGTAACCTTGGCTTGAACGACCACAGTGGACTTGTCCCTCTTTGGGGAATGTTCGCTCTGCGTGCTTTGTGCTGCACCACAGATGCATGGGACAGCACGCATGCCGCACCGTCAGGGGCCAGTGGGCTACATCCGCTGTGCAAGGAAGCATCTCTGCAGGCCTTGCTTCCTCTGACTCATGATTATTCACTTCTTGAATGGCAGGCCCAGGCAGACCCAGGTGTGCTGGATGGACACTGGGAGCTGGCAGACAAGTGTTGCAAAGTACGTACCTGCTTGGAAATCTGCCTGGGCACAATAATAATTACACTAGCGAAATTAAATTTGACCTGTTTATTGGTTCAGGCAAAGTAATGTTTCTGGAACCACTCCCTTCACTGTTCCTTTGTCAGTCTCAGCTACAGGGAAAAAGTTAACTGCAACCTGGACAGGTAAGCCATTACTTCTTTTAAATGTTCCTTCCTAAGCTGACAGCATTGCTGTAGGTGGGCTCCTGAGGTCGTTGGACAAGTCAGCAGCAGCCTGGCTGAGCAGACAGAAAGCTCGTTCTGTGCTCTACAGCCAGGCCCCTGCCCTTTCTCTCCAGCAGACCGTGCCACCAGGGCTCCTTACAGCTGCAGTCTCTGTGGCCAGAAGGGCAACAGTGTCCAATCTCCAAAACATTAAAGGCAACTACTATGCTTTGTTCAAATTAAAGCCAGTGTCCCCAACAGCCTAAGCATTTACTCCTAAACATCTGCTGGCAGACGCTTCCATTTCCCCTCCATCCTCTTTGCTCTGCAGGAACTGCTGTGTGCTGCAGCAGTCCACCAAGTGCTCTCACTTGCGTTTTTATCCTGTTTGGTGTCCCACGGTATCGCAGAGAGAGTCAAGTGTCTCATCAAGGACTGTGTCTAAGCGGGGTGCTGATGTGAGCTCTGCTAATGAATCACACGGAGAAAAGAGAAATGATGGGGAATGTAATTGTGCAGGAACGTAACATCCCCATCTGGCCAGGAATTGAATTTTAATTAAGTTTTATGCTGTACTTATTGTTCCACGTTGTCAGTGCTTGTCCACAGTACAAGCTGCCTCTTACTGTCAGCAGGATGCCAGTAAAGGCTCCTGAAATGGAAGGCTGGGAATGATGCTAGGTGAGGCCAGGAAAACTTTGTGCAGCACTGTTTTGGGAATTTGAGGTCAAGAATGGCTTCAGGCAGGTTTTCCTCATCGTGGCTGAGACTATCCCTGACTGAAATTATCCAGCAGCATATTTATTGGTGGGAATGATTTGTTGCTTCAGTACAGGTGAACTCGAGGAGACTCCAAAACCAGAAGATGAGAAAATTAATCCTAGAAGTGGATCTCAGGCCTGGTTATTTGAGCAAGCGACTTTGTGAGGAAGGAAGTACTCTTCCAAGCTGCTAAATTGAATTCAGATGTCAAAAGGCATATACAGCACCCAAACCGCCCGTGGCCAAAACAGGGCACTTTCATATGAACATACACGCTAGGAGTCTTGTGACAGTAACTTTTCTTGGCAGTGGAAGAGACAGCTAGGTAAATGCAAACACGGACTTCTTACAGGTAGTAACATCCAGTAGCAAAGATCCTGCCACGGGGTCCACCCCATTGACACAGCTTTACTGACCCTTTGGTGACAGAGATCCAGCATTCTTCTAGGCTGCAAGCCCCAAAGCGAACCACTGAATCGGAACGCTGGAACATGGCCCAGACCTCCCTTTGCACTGCTGGGAAGAACAGCCTGCGCTGAGATAAAAGGTATGGAAATTCAAATGGAAATTGATGCTGTAGGAATGTCTCCCAGCCCAACTTGATGTCAGGTATCTGCCCAGCTTAAGTCTTTGGATGTTCTCCTTTTATTTCTCAGTATGAAATTAACCCTGTCTTGCATCACCAATAATTGCACACTCCTTCTCTACTAATTGCATGTTCTTTCCCTCTACTGCCCCACTAATAGGCTGAGGGAATCACAAGCTGTAGTTTCACTTGCATTTTCTTTAGCAAACGTTTTTTTCTTCAGGTTGAGTTATTTTTAACCTGTTTCGATTCCCAAAATAGATTCACTGCCTGGCAGCATGAGAAGTTGTACCAGTGCACTTGGGAGGAACTGGGCACTGTGTGCTAGAGATGGGAAAGAAGGTCAAGGTGTCCAGAGGGAGGGCTTGGGCGTGCACTGCCGCCAAATGAAATCCCTGGGGAGGTGCAGCCTTGGCTTCTAGTTTCTCACATGCATTCACAAAGAGGTCTAAGAAATTGTCCTAATGTGCACAAGGGCCAGGGAGGCTGTTTACATCTATGAGTTGAGAACGCTCTGCCAATTTTGGGAATATATGTGATTTCCTAAGATTTGTCCTCAGCCTACCTTAAGTAGACAAACCACTAGGTGTAGGCGGGCTTTATCGCTCTCTGCCACTTGAGGTCACCCCTTTACCCTCTCCCAAAGGCAAAGGAGGAAAGCAGAGATGTAATAGCCAGAACAGGACAGTTCAAAGTGACAAATAAAGGGTCCAGGACTGAAAGAGCCACCAGTATCCCCTTGGTAAATTCCAAAGAGCTGGGACTGGAGCCTGTCATGAGTGCATCTTGTCCTCTTAGCAAAAGGAAGATGGCAAACACAAGTCACTGATTCTCCAGGAACCTTGTCCTGCCCTCCTGCTACCCAAGCTCATCCTCTCTCAGGTCAGTGAGAACTGTCAAAGGTCTGTAGAGACCTTGTGGGAGGCACTGCGGGCCCTACAGATGGGCCCCTAGGAGAGCTTCAGCCCTTACACACTGTGAGGTTCGGGGTGGATTTTTTTCTCTGTGCTTTGGCACCATGATACAAGAACTAACTCGACAGAAACTCAATGATAAAAGTTGCAAAGTGGTGACTGTCTCAGGAGCTAAATGAAGCATGGCTTGCAGAGAAAGGGAACAGCATTCATTAGCCAGCAGTAGGAACAAAAAATAGAGAAGCTTTTCAGAACACAATGCTTTGACCCTGAAACAGCAAATTCCCACTCCAGGATAAGTGGCACTGGGAAGACTTATTTTGGGTTTAAATTATGTAAAGAGAAAAAGATGGTTAATACCTGTAGAGCAGAAAAAGATATGCTAAGAGCAGAGGTGGCAAGTCCTACGTGTCAGAGACAGAGGTAATTCTCATCTGAGGAACAGTGATGGTTTGTACAGTAAGGCTGGATGGAAACAGCAAAAAGCCATAAAATATCCGCATGGTTAGACTGTGGAGGAAACAAGGTTTACTGAGTTTCATTAGATCTGCTGTAGCAGAAAACAGCACCTTAGTTTGTGGGATCAGTTTCTCTTAATGAGGTTTTCATTTCCCCAAAGCTTATTTACTTTTCCATATTACTACACTTCTCTGTAAACCAGGTCTCCCAAGGAAATACAATGCCTAAGCAATCACAGATAAAATCCTTCTATTTAAAAATGCTTCTCCAACAGAGCAGTAAAAAAAAAAAAAGTACCAGAAAAAGTCTGCAGCTTTTGAAAAAAAACCCCAAACAAACAGTTAAAAAAGAGTAAGGTCAGCAAGCTCTCTGAAGGCATTGTCCATGCAGGCAGCATCTGGCAGCAGGCATCCCTTAACCTTACCCAGCCTGAACTGACTGCTAATGGACATTTGCCCTCTGCTGCTGCTGCAGAGCCACCCCGCTGCCTTCTCTCTCCGCAGGGCTGACTCACACTGCAGTGCACACTCACAGGCACGCAATCTGCCACATTACAGAGGACTATTTATGTGCCAGCAAACACCACCTCTTTAATCAGGCACTCTATGAGTCTGTCATTTCACGCTCTGAGGTGGCCTGCTCCCCTCCCCCAAACCAAAGTCAATCCCTGCCAGATGGGGCTGCACTCCAGCACACTGCTGTCAGTAAATGAAGGAAAGGACCAAAAGGTCTGTAATTTCCTTAATGCCTTCAATAACTTGAGAAATTTGCTAATGCAACAGCATCAGTGAATGACTTGAAATGCAAGTTTTCACCCAAGAGTTATCAATGAGGATCTAGAGCATCATTGTCAGAAAATGCTTGGCTGAGGCAACATGCTCAGATTGTTAATTTGACTCCCAGTGTATTTGCAGGTACTCAGCGCAAAGCAATCCTCCCATGCATGTGTTGCGGTTTAACCCCGGGTGGGAACTCTGCCCCACGCAGCTGCTTGCTCATTCCCCCAGCCTCCCTCCCAGTGGGATGAGGGAAGAGAATCAGAAGAGTAAATGCGAGATAACTGGTGGATTGAGATAAAACAAAAGCCGCTGCACACAAGCAAAGCAAAACAAGGAATTCATTCACCATGTCCCATCGGCAGGCAAGTGTTCAGCCATCTCCAGGAGAGCAGGGCTCCACCAAACACAGCAGTTACTTGGGAAAACAAACGTCGTAATTCCAAGCATCCACCCTTTCTTTCTTCTTCCCCCAGTTTTATTCCTGAGCATGACATCATATGGTATGGGATACCCTTTGGCGAGTTGGGGTCAGCTGTCCTGGCTGCGTCCCCTCCCAGCTTCTTGTGCACCCCCAGCCTGCTCGCTGGTGGGGTGAGGAGCAGAAAAAGCCTTGGTGCTGTGTAGGCAGTAACTAAAACGCCCCCGTATTATCAATGCTGCTTTCAGCACAAATGCAAAACATAGCCTCCTACTCGCTACTATGACGAGAATTAACTCTACCTCAGCCAAAACCAGCACAGCGTGCTGACCCCAGCTTTTGTGTTATGCTCTCTTCTCCTGACTTGCATGGGTTTGTGTATTAATGAGAAAGGCTTGGTGTTCCAAGGCATGAACCAAAATGCCATCAATGAGATTTTGCCTGCATTTGGTTACACGAGCATCCATTGCCATCCTGAGCCTAGTAACTGCCTTCTGCAGGGCGCCACCAAGCTACAGAGGGATCTTAAAGAATTCCTATACACCAGTGCCTTTAAATTGCTTATTTCTCTTAGAGACAAGAGCTACCACCAGCATTTAGTTGCTCTCTTAAATGCAATTTGCTCATGCTCTTGTAAATTGAAGCAGGTTCCCCTTGAAAAAGGTAAACCCAGATCTTAAATGTATTTGTAGCCCCAGCCAGGATGTTCTCCCATCCTGGTACACAAGCAAAATACAATTCCTCTCTCCAGAGCTGAAAGATGTACACAGCATGCTTTCCAGAGAGCCTGAACTCATGATTCACCCCCTCCCAGCTGCAAACTCCATCAGACTCTGCACAGAAGTACTGTGAAGGCACTCATTGCAATCAGTGCTTATGCTATGGTTTCCGTAAGTGTTTATAACCCCTGGGTAAAGTCTAATTCAGAAGTTGAGTCTCCTACTTTTCCTGAAGAATAATCAAAACAATTCAGATCAGAAGATCTTCCCTTACCCCAGGTTATGCTTCAGCAGACATCCAGGACTTCCCTTACATCAGCTTACACCTCCATACAGCATAAGCACCACCACTGCTCAGACTGCCATGAAGAAAAGCCCCTCCAAATCACAACCCCACTAGTACAGCCCACCCCAAAGCCAATCAGCCAACAGCCTGTTAAATGAGTGCAGACAGATCAGCTTCATAGCAAACAGAATAAAATAATTAATTTGTTAATAATTATTGATGACCAACAATTGTTAAAACTACACCTTCACAAAAGTTTGTGAAAATCCATACTAGTAGAATGACTGGCTCATAGCGGAAGTCTCCTGGATAGTTCCCAGTTCAGAGACCAGCTACCCAGAAGCTGCACAAGGTGCCATCTGTGCTGGCAAATGCTCCTGCCAGGTTAGAAGCTCCAGACATTGCTTCAGTGAATTCCTCATGCTCCAGCCATAGCTCTTCAGGGTACTCACACCAGACCCATTTGCTGCACAGCTATATATAAGGTACATGGGTGAAATACACGTACACCACATCTCCCTTCCCAGACAGGCTCACTGAACAGGTTCCAACAGAGCACTCCAGATTCCTCAGCTTAGTTTGATGACAAAGGCCTGAGCAGTACTAGGTGCGTGATATTAACATTTTGGCTTGAATGAGGTATAGTGTGGAGAACAAGGCAAGCTTTATAACTGAGATTAAGGTAAAATACTTCCCCAGGGCAATGTGCAACAAGCTCTACATTTGTAAGAGTCCAACATCTATTTCCCACATGAGCTTCAGTGTTGCTTTGCAACACTTATAAATCCTCAGGACAAGAGAAGTCCGCTGCAGTAGTCCCTAGCTGCAAAAGAACTTCTCAGCTCAACTGCTCCTGACTTACGAGTTAAGAGTTCTTGAATTAACCCATTTCATTGATGAGACTGTTGTCCAGGTACATTAGAGGCAATTTCTGCCAAGGGTGCAGCTTTCCAACCAGATAAGTTTCTGCAGAGCCATCACAAGGACAAGCTGCCTACAGGCTCTTCAGCAGCTCCTATTCTTCATCACTTGCTGAAGCCATCACCCTCACTCCCTGACCTTCTCTGCTCAGGCCATGCTGCACAGCCTATGACATGGCATTAGCACATGCCTGAGCAAAGATGCACTACTGCTTGGTCACAGTGAGCGCAGCACTGCAAAAGCATCACATTCCTGCCCACTGCAAGCACTGCCCATGGGCAGCAGCTGGGAACAGCACTGCTGCTTGCCAAGAAGGAAGAGGGAATGGACAGCATCGCTTCTGCATGGTGCTCAGTCACTTCAAGGACCTGCCTCCCTCTAAAGGAACCCCTCCTCTCCTAAAGGAGCAGCAAAAGCATGAAATCAGAGGCAGAGGACTCATTACAGCAATGTAGTGAGGAAACTTTATTTGGAAACATGGTAGAACTTTTTAACCCAACACTGGGTGCACAACTCTGATGCCGGAGCATACGCAGTTACTACTGAAACACAGGAGTGTTTCGGACAATTGCTGTAATAAAACACAAAATTCTCATACTCCAATACCAGGACACTACAGCAATCTTTAGAATCAAAGTTACATCCAAGGAATTCTCTGCACTTACAACTGACCCCACAGTGTAATCTACCTATATATAAGATTAATATATATAGCATGGGAAATTGAAAATCCTTGCTCCATAGATGTATGAACATGTCAAGTCTTTTATAAACAAACATCCAGTGAAGAGAAAAAAATTACATTTCTAGTTCTTATTTATACATAAAGTACTAACAGCAATGGGTGGAAAATTGAATACAGGCCACCCCAAGCCAGGCAGCAGGCTTGGAGCAGCCCATCCAATTTAATATTGAAGTACACACACAACAGACAAGTCACTAACATACATTGCGCATTTACAAGAGATCAACTACCAAACTGGGACAACTGTACAAACTGGAAAGACCATTTTCATTCTGGAACTTTTTTTGAACATGGATTTGTTACATCTCTTTACATCATACCGCAACGTTTACTTTGTGGAGAGGATAAGGGCAACAATGAGGCCATAGAGACCCAAGACTTCAGCGAAGATCAAAATCAGGATCATGCCCACAAATAACCTGGGCTGCTGTGCTGTTCCCCGTACACCTGCATCACCCACAATGCCAATGGCAAAGCCAGCAGCCAGACCACTGAGGCCCACACTCAAGCCAGCACCCAGCTGTAGAAAGCTCCTGTAGGATAGAGATGAAAAAGAGTTTCAGTGGCAAGCAACAGGACACCCAACCCTTCAACTTCAGGCTAGCCCTTTTTTCCTCTGCTCAAAACAAGGAAGAATTAACATTTAAAGGGAACCTTTATACTTCTATAGTCTCTAAGCAAGCACGGTACGTCTCACAAAACAGATGCTTCCTGAGACTCCTAGCTCCAATACTTAAGAACGGGCAGCTATGCACAATCTTCAGCTGATACTCAGGTATGGCTCATTCACTACACTAAATTATGGGCCTGCAAGTTCACATGGCCACCCAGCTTGTCTGTAGCCACTCCAGGCAGCTGCAGGCTCAGCTGTAGGGGAACTCAGCATGCTGCCAACAGCTGTACTTACTCCAGCCATGGAGCTGGCACTTGCAGTAATGCCTGTCCCACAGCACTGTGTAGCCTGAGAACAGCTGCTTTCATGTCCCACCTTTAGCAACCTTGTTATACAGCCATAGCACATCCAGCTGATGATCAGGTCTCTTGTGCTGCCAGGACTGGTCTGGTGTTCTAGGCAGGGCTACCCAAGGAGCAGTCCCTATCAGTATCCAGCAAACTGCAAAAGAGCCTTTGTACTTGCTGCTGATTAGATCATGGCTTATCAGGCCAACCACGCTGCTCATCAGCTACAGCTTGTACAGCAGACATCTACTCATTAGACATCAAAAGCATTGTTTTATTCTGAGAGGTCTCAATCAAGCCAGTTCCAGCTATTCTCAAAAGCCAGGAACAGATTAAGTTTCAGACTGTAGCTGGTAGAGGCCCAATGTATAGCGTGAGGATTGATTTACCAGCACAGGAAGCAGCAAGCAATATTAATTATTCACTTGCATCTCCCAGGCAACAAGAGAACTATTTAGGCAATCTGATTAGACTACCTCGGAAAGACTGTATTCCACAGGTCTAGAATTTGGCACCACGACAGCAGCTCGGCCTTCCACCCCAGCACTGCCTGTACACGGTTTCTTTCAAGCCATTGAATGCCTGATCTATTAGCTAACAGAGCAAACTAAACAGGTTGCACTAGCACTGAAGCTAAGGCATGAGGTAGGACAGCTGAAATCCAGTCCATACTCTTAAGGCCAGGTTGGGAGCATGGAGCACTGACAGTCCTTCCAGGAGTCTTGAAGAAAACTCACCCATTTAGCACCATCAAAATAGTGACAGGACAAACAAACAATACTGACAGATGCAGCAACTTACTTGAATAGCGTGATAGAAGGTGAGACAGCATTGGCAATGAGGACTGCCACTACGAGGCCATAGATAGCTATAATACCCGCCATGACAACAGGGATGATTGACTTCATTATGAGCTCAGGCCTCATGACAGACATGGCTGCAATACCCATGCCACTCTTTGCTGTTCCATACGCAGCTCCGAAGGCTGGAAGAGAAAAAAAAAAGCATTAGACAAATCTCCCAATACCTCCTCCTTCACTAGGCTCCAAGATTAAAATAGTTGAGTCGGCACAAGGAAGAATATTCCCATAAGAGATGAGGAAGTGACCTATCCAGAGTTCTAGACCAAAGCAAGATCAATAAAAAGGTGCTGCTCAAACACTACTGGTAACAGAATACCCTCTCTAAGCTAACTTGACAGCAGTGTGTACGCCCCAGCAATGTTTAACAAGTCACCTTCATGGGGCCTCTTCTATAAAACCTACCTGGCTATGCTTTGGCCTGGGGTCAAACATGCCATTTCAGCTTCATCACAGACTGACATAGCAACAAACTCACATTACTGCTACAGTTCTCAGAGAAGGAACACCCTCTCCATGTGTCAGTAATCTCATCTGTGAAGGACTGAGGTCCAAACACTTGTTAATCCAACACTGGAACCAAAGTGGAGTACGGCTTGTAGGTTAGAGAAGACCACAACCACCTTACCCCTAAGGCTCACTGATCACTGTGTGAACACTTGAGCATGCAGAGACCAACACAGAAACCCAAAGCTTGGTTTTTCAGAGGAGAACATGGGCTCATCACCTCCAACCAAGAACTGCTAGAGTCCCAGAGCACTACACCAAGAACTTCTGCCTTGAAAACTTTCTATTAGCCTCACAAAAGCTTCCACAAATATCTCACTCTTTGATTCTGAAGTACTTGCAAAGAACCCTTTCCTTCCAACCCTGCTCTGGAATACTCCAGGAACTTAACTCTGGACTGCACTCACCCTTACTCAAGAGATGACACACTAGTCCTTGAAGCACCACTGCAAGGTGCATGGAAGGGTTGTCTCCTCCTCAGATACTCCAAGGTAACAGTCCTCTTTAGCATGAAAATGCTCACCTGATCTAAAAGGCTACTGGAGAGTATTAAAACCAGGGGGATTTAAAATCTTTGTACTGTTCAGAAACCTACAATTTGAGTTTGCTCCACTCACCTAAAAACTGAGGTTTCTCCAAGGGAGAGCTGCTTGTTCCACAGAGATCTGTAGCTGCCTCTTACACCAGCATCCAAGTATGAGATGTTGCACCTTGCTCAAAAGAGCTGCTGGGAGGCAGTCAAAGGCTTTAGGAGACAGGCTTTATGTAAATGCTGAGCAAGAAGCAGGAAAACATCTCAGAGCAGTCAAGAACTAAGCAGTAATCCTCCTGGCTTTGCACTAAAACTTCAGAAGATTATAATAAAGATAGCACCGCTGGCTTAACACAGACTTACTATCAGAAGGAAGTTCAGTTTTAATTACAAAAACTTGAAGGTAAAGCCTCATTAACAACTCCAAATTGGTTCTGCACCAATTTGGTGCAAAGCTCTTGAACCTTGACTGTCATTGAGCCAGGTGTAAAGGGCTGTTCCCTGCAATTCAGAACTAGAATCCACCTTAGCAGGAAGCCTGAGCCAAGAGCAGAAGACACACTTTACCTGCAAATGTAAGCTGAGCCTGGAAACTAGTGCACAGACTTAGCTATGAATATCAGCAACAGTACTGTTTAAGGGTCTAGCCCCTAGGAAGTCTAGAAATAAATCACTAACTTGAATGAGGAACCTTTTCAGTTGGATGAAGCATCTTCTAAGGACTAGAAATAAGTGGAACCAAGATTCAGGCTACCAAGCCTTCTAGGCTGGCTGTAGCATTTAGCAGAAACCATTTATCTTGTATGGAAACTTTTATAAATCTCCCCAGAAACAGAGGCAAATGAGGGAAGTTCACTACTTAAAATTAGAGCAGTCATTACTTCCTCCAAGTCTGAAGTTACTTAAATGTGCTGCAGTTAATGCAGTGATGCATTACCAAAATGATTTTGTAATCCCACTTACAGAAAGCCAGCCTGCTTAAGCTTTTTGGGAGGGACAGATCAGTACAAGTTTATCAAGTCCCAGTTGTTAAACCCCAATTCTAGTGAACACACAAGATCTTATGCCTTGAAATTGGTCTAGACAAATTAACAAATAAAGCCTACATGTACTCTGCAGCAGTTAGTTGTCACATTAGGTTTAGATCACACTGAAGAGCTATTGCACTCCCACTGGCAGACAGTCACAGGTGCTTCAGAGCTTGGCACATCTGCTCCCAATGAAGTCTTCATCAGTATCCTGACCAACAGTCTTACACTAGAGCCCTCTGCAGCTGCATCTCCAGTATCTTACAAGGCAGCTTGCCTCACTGCTCTTCACTAGCCTGAGAAGTTTTCCTTGCACTTTTGACAACACCCCAATATTACAGTCCAGGCAGCAAAGATTATCTCCGTTCCCACCACAACGCAGCCATCTGAAGGCACAGCTACTCAGTTATGGGCTGTCTGGCACTTAGGTCAATCCTCCTGCACATCTTGACTTGTACCTCTTGGCAGCTGTGAACATTTGAAGCACTTCTGCTACCTGTAAATACCCCTGATGAGTTGTGGAAGGACATGTTTTCCAAAATATTCTCAGTGAATAGTGTCTGACGTGGAAGAGTGAAAATGGCACAAGAGCTGCACCATTATTATACATCAGGACTCCATGTATTTGCTTCAGATTATCAGACCAATTAAGCTGCAACACTACCTTTAAAGCATACAGAGCTATCAAAACTTTTATCTGTCAGCTGGAGAAGCACTTCACCAATTTAGCTTTATCAGAGAAGGAAGCCACTTTGGTCTATAATCAGGAACCATGCCATTTGTAAGTCCAATGGAGTTATAATACAGAGAAGTTGCTTTACACATCACTCAAGACCACCTACTCTCAGTAAGCCTGTTTCAAAGGTTAACTTGATTTTGAAATACTTAAGAGTAACCGCTTGAACTCACAGGCCAGCGTTGATTTAGCACTGCTCCTGGGGGCAAAACGCACTCCCACAGGGCTGTGGATATGCTGCCTGGCACCTCACTTTCTAATTGTCAAAAGCAGTAGCAGAGGCAGTGCAGTGTGTGGCTCCAAGATGAAGTAGAAACTAGAAAGTAACTTGCCATACAGGCTATAGCTTCAGTAAGGATTGAAGACCAGTCTTGCCACTGCCAGGACTCTCAGCCGAGCTTTGCCTCTGATATTCACTGTCAGTAATTAAGCAGGCTGCTCTTTAGATCAAGTGCTAGTTTGATTATTAGGAGCAATCTTTGGTAGCTATAGTTACAGTGCTCAGTAAGGTCACGCACCAAGAAAGTTAATCTTGCAGATAAGTTAGCTGCAAGTCACCTTGTGCAACACTCCCTCAATATAAAAAGACCAGTACCAAAAGCCTCACATCAGTTCTGTGGAGCTCTGCAGACAAACGCACACCTACGGACAGTGACCACGTTCTCAGGAGCCTTCAAGTCAGGGCACCATTTGCATAGATGCAGTTTCAGCAGCTGCAATACATTCAGCCATGCTCAGCCCAGAGTACAGAAGTCCAGAACCAGCCACACACACTCATTTGATCCACCCAGAGCCAGTGGTTCCTCCTGTGGCCCATCACGAAGGAGCAGGTTTTCACACTGCAATGTGTAGAAGACTTCCAGAGCTCTAACAGGCAGAATTTGCCTGCATTAAGAAGTGAGATAATAACTCCAGTTAAAGTTTCAATTAAGATACCATGGGTTACTATCACAGCCAAAGACCTTTCTGGATGAGTACTTGCATCTAGAGCCTTTTGTAATTAATCTGTTATCAAATGGGCTGCCCTCTGCAGTAGGTAGGCTTCCCTTGAACCTGACAGCAACCATCAATCCACCTCAATGCCTGTTCATCCTGGAGCACATTGTTCTTTAATGGTTGGAGAACTGCTGGAGGTGATATCCAGGTCAAGTAGAGTCCTTGCTTTGCCATGCTAGAAACCGGGGCATTTTCAAAGAAAGAGGCTTCTCCCCACTGGTTTTCTAAGGCCCCTCCCACACCACCACATTTAACACAAACACAGCTCTACCTCAGGTTACAGTAACAGATACCCCATGGCTCTCTTGGAAAAACCCTGTTGCTATGCCCAGTTGCATCTCTGCAGAAGGGACAGCCACATGAGTGGACCTGTATCTGGAGCATACACCAACTCGGATCACACCAACTGCAGACAGGCTACATTCCCCCAGTGACAGCTGGAGGGGTAAACAGACAAACTGCCCTCAAGGAGGCTGTAAAAAGCTGTAGTGAGTCACTGGTGTAGGGTTAGGGACAGCATGCTTTTTGTTCTTCCCTGATGTTATGAGAGGGTGTGGGGATTTTGAACAGCCTAGCACTGTCAGCTTACAGCATTACCAATAACAGTCCGCAAGGCCAGCAGGCCACTTCCTCCTGTTCAGTAAGCTCCTCAAGGAGCTGCTGCAACAGAGCAGTCTGAAGAAAAAGGAGTTTGTCAAGCATCCAAGCAGCTGGGACTGCTGCAATTATTAGTACTCTGGATTGTCTGACATAGCACACAAAGCCAATTTTTTGGAAGTACAGTAAGGCTGACACTTTACAGAGTACAGGCTTGCTCTTCTACAAGCAAAGTCAAGTCACTTGTCATTTATCATCATACAAGCTCCCCTGCAGCCCTAAAGACAGCCCATTTCACAGAGCTGGCAGACCCTTGTACTCCAGGTACTGACCAGCCGAGCAGTTTGTTACACTAGTTAGCAGGGGCCACTTTCCCCTAGTTGGTCTAACAGCAGCTTACACTGCTCACCAGTAGGCATCCACAGCTAAGCTGCCTTGTTTCTGAAGCATGGGAAAGCCAAGGTCATCTGACTGCATCCAGCAGACACGCCTGTGGCCAGACCAGCCTGACTTGAAGCCTTGTGCTCACAAGATTCACAGGCTGAAGGAAGCAATTTCAGCAAGTTATGCCTCACTGTTTGGTGAGGACAGTAAGCAGGGGGAAGCATGCACTTGTGCAAAACCATTGTTTCAAGCATCACTGAACAGTCTGAAGAATCAACCACTCTTTGAAGTAGTCAGGCTGTGGACAGATAGAAGAGGCAAGATTTAGGAGGAGAAAAAAGGAAGTTGACTAAGAGGTCATGAGGCAGCTTGCATTCATCTCCACTGCTGCTCTGAATGTTCCCCTCAGAAGGGAAGTACCTGTAGACTTTGTGGTCTCCAGCAACTTCAGGGTGGAACGGGAGTGCCATCAGGCACACCTGGAAGCCACAGCACAAGCAGCAGCATATCTGCTTGAGCTGAGTTTTGTAGCCAATGGTTTATCCTGATGCTTGATCTGTTTTTCAGATGTTGGAGACTAACATTTACTGAGTGGAAATGATGCCCTTATTGAGATATCTTCCCTTAACTGAGCTGTAGAAATACTGCCTATCTGGTTTACTTTTTACAAAACTTATGTTTTAGTAGTCCACTATTTTACCTGCTGTTGAAGATGAACGCTTAAGCTAGTCTCTCTACCGGAGGCAGTCTGGTAGCTCAAACATCTGACCCACTGACTTTTCTTGCCTGCACCAGGATGCCTTTAAAGTATTCTAATGATTTGGAACAGAAGACTACCTTGAGCTGCACTCTGTTCTGCCATTTCATTTCACCTGCAACCTACAGCTAAGTGGCCCACAAGCTCCTCTAAGATCAGGTCTACACCTCCCTACTGAGAAGGAAGCAGCTCTCCTCTCTACAATGTCCCCACCCCTCAAGAGACAGTATTTCAGAAAGCACAGGCATAACTTCTCTTCAAGGCTGCAAGTTGTTTAGAGTCACAACGCCTTCTAGAATCAGACTGCGCAGGGCTGTCAGCTGCATCAAGCAAGATGTTCTGAACCAGCAATTTCACCATGGAGGTCCCTTAATAGTTAACCAACTGCTACAAGATCTGCAGCCCAGTCTAAAATAAAAAATACTGTTATGTTAGCTCTACAGCAACAATGAGAAGTAGGACACAGGACTAACCGTAACACCTATCTGGAGTTCTCCTCACTAGCAGCCTTCCAGATGTTTGATAGTAAGGCAATACTGAAGGCACTGAATGCCCACCCAGAGGGCGGGTCTAGGTAAAAAGTGGGGTGCAGCTGGGACATCATGCTTTTCTACACAGAGCATCAGCAAGCACAGAATCAGCTTTGTACAAAGCCACGCCTTTCCATTTTGGCACGCTGAAATCACACAGAAAAGCTGCAATAATTTGATCACTCAACAGCGCCTGACACTGAGCCAGCCACATGTTTTACACATAGGAAGTAAAGGAACATTAGCTATCAGAGCAAGTTGTAATCAGCAAATGAATAATAAGCAGGCTCGAAGATAGCCAAGGTCACAGCAGCCTGCTTTAGTCTTTCTAGCTGCCATCCCTACTAGCTGACCAGAACAAGTCTGCTATCTATTTACCATCAGCACTTAGTGTTCAAACATCAAACAGTGCTGCATAAAGTCACTTGTTTTCACATCAAACTAGCCTGGACAGTACAGAACCTGAACATGTTTACTAGAAACAGGTCTCAGAACTACAAGCTCCACAAGAATGTGATCTTTAGACACAGCATGAGTCAGAAATCATCACTGCACTAATTAACACTGATCAGGACCAATTCGGGTCGAAGCTGGAGTGGTGCCATGCAGTGTAGTTTGATGACTGGTGATTTTCTGATCCCTGTTATGTAACACACAGCCTATAGAAGCGGGTCAGTGGTACGTTCGGTGTGTGCGTTTTGGAGAGCGGCAACTCCCGCACACCAAGGGCCCATTTGCCTGTCTCGATTCGCAATAAATTCCTATTCGATTTCTTTTATGTCTATTTGTGACTCGAATAATTTCCAACAATTTGGGGGCTCGTCCGGGATGGCAACAGCATTCGTATTCTAATTTGCTTTAAGGGGGGGCACCCCACCATTTGGTGGCCCTTAAACAAATTGGATCGAGAGCATCGCCATCCTGAACCTTGAATCAGAGCAGGCAAAAAACAAATCAGGATCCTATTTTTTTTGTTTGTTCTTAAAGATTCCAGATGTTTTTGAGGAGATAGGGTTTGAGTCCCTATCGACACTGGGGTGAGGGAGGCTCTGGTGAGATTTGCCCAAGACAATTCTGTGCGCACGGAGCCGAGGGGCCATTGTAGCGGTAGCGGGTGACATACAGTCTTAGCAGGAGCTGTCGACAGGCATTTTGCCTTCTCGAAAGGAGAGTCAATGGGCCGAAGTGAGTGTCGTCGAGGACAGTAGGGCTAAGCTGTAAGTAGGACGTTCGGTTGGGCAGGAACTCCCTCATCGGAACCAGCGGGGAAGAGAGTCGTGGGAAGGTGAGTAAACCCCAATTCCGTCACTCAGGAAAAGGAGGGAGAAGGTTGTCTGATTGTGTGAGGCGAGAGGAGAGTGTATGAGACGGAACAAAGTTCCAAAGCCAGGGCAGAGGTCTTCTAACTACGGTTCTAATCTCCCGCGAGGGACTTGGCCGGTGAAGGACCGAAGCAAGTGTCGTCATCCAGTGTGCACCTAGGACACTGGGGTGGGTTGTATGTGGTAAGGACAATCCGTAGGCATTTAGGTGCTACGTGTGCGGTCCCCGTGAGGTTGATGCCCACAGGCATTTTGCCTTAGTGTGGTGGTCCCCGTGTGGTAGATCCCCGTAGGGCACTTATGTGTTGAAACAGAACTCCTTAGTTAGCATACGGTTTGATCAAACCCCCCCTGCCCATACTCGGGAGCTCCGTCTAGTCTGTCAGAGGGCGCTGGCACTCTCCACAGACAACCCAGATGGGCCAAAGGGGAATCCAGGGCTCAGAAGGACCATGGGAGCATTTTTAGTTCAAATTATCCTGAAATACCGGTAAATTCCCCTTTGGGGAAATTAATTAGGAAATGGCACAAGGAACCTTATACGAAGGGAAAAAGTAAACTAAAACTAGTAGAGTATTGTACGGAAAAATGGCCAGGGAAGCCGATAGGAAAGTGGTCGAGAGGACCATCGAGACCAAGTGTATATTGGCCAATGTTTGGGTCTTTTGATAAAGAACTATGCCAGACCCTCTGTGAGTTTATCCGTGCCAACAAAAGCAATAAGGAAGAAAGAGAATATGCAGATTTGTGGAAAAAAGCAAGTGAGAGCTTTGCCCCCGCTCCAATTCTAATGGTAAGAATGAAAAATTCAAGAGAAAGAAGAGGGAACAGTGACGAGCTCGAAAAGGCGAGTGGGAGCCCTTAGACCCTTTACCGCTGCCATACCGTGGTAATTCAGAGGCTCCTATCCTATCCCCCAGACCCCCGTCCGTGCCTGGCCAGCACGAGGTCAGTGGATCCACCCCGGTACCTGTTTTGGCTTCGGCACCATGCTTGCCAGCAGCCGTTTTAGCTCCTGCAGCCGAATTTTTAGTTGCGTCATCTTTGTCGGCCGCCATTTTAGAACCGGGTGCTGCAGGCACCGCCATCTTGAAACAGAGAACCACCATGCCAGGGTCGACAGCAGCATGTTGCGCAGGCGCTGTAGCTCACCCTTCAGCGACAATAACATCTAAGTTGCTAAGCGCACTGGACTTAGATCAACCCCCGGCTGTGTGCACCCAAAGTAAGAATACTACCTCATTACAACAGACTACCTCACTATACCCGCTACGAGAAGTACCCTTAGGAGGGAATCAAGGAGGGATTGGCTTTGTAGCAGTACCTTTAAACACTAATGATGTAAAGAGTTTCAAAAAATAAATGGGGGTACTACTAGAAGATCCCTTAGGCATAGCAGAGAAATTCAATCAATTTCTGGGACCGAACACATACACCTGGGAGGAGATACAATCAATTTTAGGGATATTATTCACAGCTGAAGAGAGAAGCATGATCTGGCAGGCCGGCATGCAGTTATGGGAAAGACAAAATCAAGGGGGGCCCCCAGGTGAACAAAAAAGGCCAAATATAGACCCCCTATGGGACCATCAACAGCCTCAGGGGAGACAAAACATGCGAGACTTAAGAACTTTAATAACTCACAGAATACAAGAAGTGGTTCCAAGAGGGCAAAATATTAATAAAACATTTAGTGAGCAGCAAGGAAAAGATGAATCTCCCACTGAGTGGTTAGAAAGACTAAGAAAAAGTTTACAAATGTATTCTGGTGTAGACCCCAACACTGTGGCAGGAACCGCACTCCTCAGAATGCAATTTGTGGCAAAATCCTGGGGAGAGATCAGAAGAAAGTTAGAGAAATTAGAGGTTTGGCAAGAACGGGGTTTAGAATAACTTCTTAGAGAAGCACAAAAAGTTTATGTTAGGAGGGATGAAGAAAAGCAGAGAGTAAAAGCTAAAATATTCATAGCAGCTGTAAAAAGAAAGTCAAAAAGTCCATGCCCCAATAGGAGATAGCAAGGAAATAGTACCAAAATATGCACCCTGTAGACAACCTTTTAAAGAAAGTATTTATAGATGTAACTTGTCATTATTGCAAGATATGTGAAGAAGAATAAGGGGTGTCAAGAGCTATATTGGTTTTGGGGACTTTAACATCAACAGAGCCTTTGATAAAACTATTAATTGGTCCCCATAAAGAAGAAGTTTTATTTTTAATGAACACAGGAGCTGAAAAATCAACCATTCGGAAACTTCCAAGGAGAGTGGAAAGAGGGAAAAGTTATGTCAAGATGGTTAGAGTAGGGGAAGAGCCTTTTGAAGTGTTTTATGTTGAAAGATGTAGAGGTGGAAAGGGAGGAAGGAATTTGGTTTCGGTGATTTACTTTTGCTCCCTGGAGTGGAGCATAAGTCATTAGGAAGGAACTTGGTTTTGAAGTTAGACCTGAGCCTTCAGAGTTGGGGAGACAAACTGCAAATTGCAGGCATGCTTGTCTCCAAGCTTTGGTTGCTATTGTTGATGGAGGAAGTTCGTAAAATCACCTTTAGTGCTCCTTTAAGAGTGTACACCCCACATAATGTACAGAGTGATCATTTCCCATTTGAAAGAATACAAGTAGATTTTACCAACCCCAAAGTAGGAAAAATAAAGTATAATATAGCAGAAGATTTTAATATGCAGAAATATGTGATTAGTATCGGCAGAAGGTTGAAAGGACTGTGAGAAATGGGAATATTGTCCCAGACCCCACCTCTAGGATTTGCTATACACTCCTTCACATGGGGAGATAAAGTATAATAAAATCATGGAAAAAAGACACACTGGCCTCATTGTGGGAAGGACCCTCACTCGTTCTGTTTACTACAGATACCGCAGTCAGGACAGCAGAGAAGGGGTGGACACACGTCTCCAAAGTAAAAGGACCGGTCTCTGACTGGATTGTAACATCTAACCCAGGAGAAACGAAGGTGGTGTTACGGTGGAACAAAACTGGAGTGGGAAGCGCTTCGAGGGCTGTGCCCTGAGGCCGCCGAGAGAGGCGGACAGTGCCTGGTAAGAGGCATAAAGCCATATTTTCTGCAGATTCTTGAATTACAGGAGAAACCAGTAATAGAGGTCGAAAAAGTTATACTTGAGTGACTGCGGAAAGGTGCATCCTTAGACTATATCAACTTACAGCCTACAAAATCAACATTGGCAAAATTTTGTACATTACGTAAAGAATGCAGTAGTTGTCACCCTTGGTTATTAATTGTATGTGGTAGATGTAATGATTTAAGTTGATACGTCCACTCCATTTAATGAATAATAATTGGGTTTGTGGTGAGTACATAGAAAGTCTGATTTACCTATCCAGAGTATTGGGAGGACAGGTTGAGGTCATATTTGAAGTTGCCGCCGAGACCTTACCCCGTAAACTGGAATCACACATTTGAGAGCAAAGAAAACTGAGATCTAGTTGATTTAAAAGACAGTTTGCAAGTTCGGATAGATAGGTTAAGGGAAATTAAAAAGCTTCAGATCATAGCACAGCATTGCTTTGAGAAGAGCTTGAAAGAGCTTATTCCTTCTGACTAGAAATTTGAAGATAATAGTATAGGGCAAGACCAGATTGGCTGCTATGCCTGCCACAAAGATGACCTGTAACTCAGCTGTGGGCTGCAACCCCATAGGCTGGAGGAGTGGAGGCACAAGCCATACCAGACCTCTGCTGGTCCTATTATATTTCTTACTAATAAGACTGAGAAGTGCTGAGATGACTGACTGCCATCAGTGCATCATCACTACCAGAAGGGGAAGAATAAGCTCTCAAACACTCGTATATCACACTGTCTACAATTGTAAATATGAAAAGTTAGGAACTTGTACACATAATAATACAAAGTACACCTTGTGCAAAGAGGGAAATAACACTGTATGCTATGACCCAAAAGAAATTCCATATCAATATTGGGTTGAAATTAGAACAAATTCTGAAGAGGGAAGACTGATGGGGACAAGCAATGTAATAACAAATTTAAGTCAACCAGTGAGTGTTACCTTCGATGTCTGTGATGCTATAGATGATGATCCCTATACAAATTGCGGGAATATGCAGTGGAGAAAATACTATAGTGAGAGTGAAAAGTATATATGCATAGGACCTAGGTCGTCACTACCTTACAACTGTTATACCTGGGAACAGGATAGTGTCACTAGAAGTTATCACTGTTGTGGAGGCTCAGGATGGGGTTGTGCTTGCTGGAGCACAGACCCTACATGGGGCTGGCCCCAACAATGCAAGGGAACTCAGTTGGAGGCAGAGATTAAAAAGGGAAATCCTCACTCCAACTGTACAGCTCACTCTTGTAACCCCATCAACATAACTATATGGAATCCAGGGAATTGGAAGGCACAAGAAGCAAAAATTGGTTTATTGATTTATGGGCCTGTAGAAGATCCAGGAGCGGTTTTATATGTAACAGTCAAAGAACAGTCTAGAGGGTCAGTGCAACACAGATTATTAACTCTTTACCATGAAATGGAAAACAAGTGTTAAGTACGAGATTCCTACAGTTGCTAAAAACTTATTTGTTAATCTTGCAGAAAATATAGCGAAGTCATTGAATGTTACTAATTGTTATGTTTGCGGAGGAACCAACCAAGGAGAAAGATGGCCTTGGGAGGCTATGGAAAGTAATATCAGCAACCCCCAAATATGGAAGATAATGCAAGGTAACAGGAAACAACAATGGATCCTTCAAACAAGTATAATTGGGAGAACTTGTTGGCAAAATTTAAAAGAGAATGGGACACAGGTAGGAAATTTAGAATGTGAAGGAGGATATATGTGGAATGAAACTATAAACGATTGGGATAAATGCAGAGACCCATTAGAAATTAATGAGGAGAATAAAAATTGGGCAGATGGAACAAAGATCTCGATTGGCTGTCCAACACCCAAGGGACACTACTGGATATGTGGAAAATTGGCTTATACATTTTTGCCTCCAAATTGGACCAGGTCTTGTGCATTGGGTATGATCAGACCAAGCTTTTTCCTGATACCAATTAACAAAGGGGAACGGTTAGGTGTTCAAGTTTACACAGAAGCAAAAGAATTAGTGAAAAAGTGTTACGAACGAAGCTTGCAGATAGGAAATTGGAAAGACAATGAGTGGCCCCCAGAGAGGATTATATCTTATTATGATCCTGCCACTTGGGCAGAGGACGGATCCTGGGGGTACAGAACACCAATTTATATGTTAAATCGACTAATCAGACTGCAAGCAGTGGTCGAAATAATAGTAAATAAAACAGGAGACTCCCTAGGATTAATAGCAAAACAATATAAAAATGAGAACCGCTACATACCAAAACCATTTAGCCCTAGACTATTTATTAACACAGGAAGGGGGAGTATGTGGTAAATTTAATTTAAGTAATTGTTGTTCGGAGATAGATGATGAGGGAAACGCGGTGAAGGAACTTGTAAGTGAAATAAAGACTGCATATGTGCCAGTACAAACCTGGAATGGAATTAATGTCAAAGGACTGTGGGGACATTTTGTAAATGGAAGTTAGTTAACCAAACTGGGAATGACTGTACTCGGAATATGTGAGAGAATATTCATAATACTGTGTGTAATCCCATGTTTTATGAAGTTAATCCATTCAGTTACACAAGGAATTAAAGTATCTATTGTACCTATTAATTCAGAGAAGGGAAAGGATAAAACACATGCATTGATGATAATGAATACAAAGAAATATTCTCAATTGGTACCAATCAGGCAAGTATTGGAAGAATTTGAAATGAAGACACGAATCAATACAGTCGAAAAAGAAATGGGGGACTGTGGTATATTTGAACATGATTCGTGTCAATACGAGACACTGTTGCCATTGTCAAAGGTTAATAATTAATGTTCAGATCTATGATCCTTGTATAATTGGAATGGTGTTTGATGTAGGTTTTGTAGTTTATCTGTTAGTGTTAGTACTGTTACTTGTCATTATTGTTACTTTCCTGTTGAGAAGTAAACCTGAGAGAAGCGAATGAAGGACTGATTACAGCTACCCTTAGACCGAGCCACCAAATAGAAGAGCTCAAACCCTAGACTGAGAGCAAGAGCTGTGGAACATTCTGGAAGCAAGAAACATGAGCAGGGATTGAAAAGTTGCACATTTGATTGGATGACAACTCTCAACACTGATTGGACTTTATCCTTGAAGCTGATTGGACTTTATCCTTGAAGCTGATTGGACTTTATCCGGGACCACTAACTGGTCAATTTGGACCAATTCGGGTCAAAGCTGGACTGGTGCCATGCAGTGTAGTTTGATGACTGGTGATTTTCTGATCCCTGTTATGTAACACACAGCCTATAGAAGCGGGTCAGTGGTACGTTCAGTGTGTGCGTTTTGGAGAGCGGCGACTCCCGTGCACCAAGGGCCCATTTGCCTGTCTCGATTCGCAATAAATTCCGATTCGATTTCTTTTATGTCTATTTGTGACTCGAATCATTTCCAACACTATATTGACACCTCTGCCATACTGCCTTCAAAATCCAAGCTGCTTCCCTAAACAAGCAGTTTAGTGATGTCCACAACTAACAAATAGTTTTGCATCAGCAGTGTCTACAGCCTGTTGTTCCAGTGACCAAACCCACCGGATGGGCTTAGGCCCTAGCAAGAGACCAACTTCTTGGCTCAGACTTGCTGGTATGAGAACCATCTGACACAGATTCTGCATCAAGAACCAGTCATGTACCAGCAGTGCCGTGACAGTTACCAAACCATCAATACACCTTAAACACTCACTCCAAACTACCCAATACAAACCTTCCCCTTTAACCAGCAACCCCACAGCACCATGCTCTCCAACCTGCAGCTTCAGGAAACAGTTCACTTCTACTTTAGACATGCCAAGCAACACTAAATTCCTATTAAAATGCTGACTCAGGTTTGCATCCCTCATTAAGGTTTCCACTGAAGCAAGCTTGCACATCATGAAACCAGTGCCTAAAAGGCCATACCACCATGTTCTTTTGCAAAATTGAACTCAGAAGCAAGAGGAATCCAGTGACTCCTTCCTCAGGAAGAAAGCTCAGGACTTAGGACCTTAATCGCTCCTATTCTGCAAAAGGCAGTGACCTGCTGGCTTGTTTTTTCTCCAACAAGTAACTAGGTCTTAGTCTAGTCCTCCATTTTCTTCATTAGCCAAGAGGCAGGTAGGTCAGTTGTCCCAACACCAGCTCCTAGAGCATTCCAGCCACACCGCTTTCAGGAAAGCCCTTACCTGTCACGTGAGAGTACCATGTTTTAACTCCAAGGCAGCAGGCCACTAATTGCCCTCGGCACAGGACATCTGCATCCCTCCACTGGGTACAAACTGAACAAGACTAAAAGCCAGTTGGGCTTTTTTTCCCCAAGATTAAAGCCATCAAAATGGCTGGTGTCACACCAGTCAATGGTGCCAACACCAGCGTGGCTAGACAGCTTCCTCTCAGACACTGGTTTTAATCCACTATCTACTTACCTATTCACACAATTTAATCTACTACACTAATGAATCAAGAGCAGCTCCCACAAATTTGCCTTGCAGACCTAGCTCCCACCTCCGAGGCTACTTCAATATAATGAGGTTCCAAGCACATGAACTATATGCAACTCAAGCTACAGCAAATTCAATACTTCAGTGTTTTGATTCCTCAAATGGGAGGTAAATTAGGTGGTAGATGAGGAGAAATCAGTATGCTCATGGATGCTGAGACACAGTCTTCAGAAGAGAAAACCAGACTGATTCCTAGTTCTTGTATTCCTAGTCACTGGAACACTTGTATTTGGAAAAAAAGAAACAGCTGAAGCCTTCCCCATGTTACATCCTGAACAGAACTGCAGGTCTGCACCCTGTAACCTCCCAGGAAACAGTATGTGCTCAGTCAGGAACAGCAGTCATTTTCTGCAGGTTTATTCAGGCTCCAAGAAAGAGACAAGGCATCATGTGACAGTCTCCCTACGATAAAACAGCATTTATGGGGCTCTATTACATAAACATTCTTCAGTAGGAAAGGCAATACCACAGAATGACCCCATTTACTCCATCCTGAACCTCATGGATAGCCACCAGAGCAGAGCTTCCCTTTTTGGGTATCTCCCACACCCCCATTTTAAAGGGAAGGTCAGGAACCCATCGCTTCCTTATGTCACTAACCCCTCCACAGCCGCCCTCACCCCTATAAGGTTTGCACGTTTAGGTTCCCATCCCACTAAGCAGTGATCTAGCATCAACCGAGGAACGCTGTAAGAAGCAGCTTTGTCCCATCTACCGCAGGAGCAGCGCTGCCCCCGGCCCAGCCCCCAAGGCCGGCTCCTTCGGGAGAGCGGAGC
>NW_010141094.1:4161-11256 GCF_000699245.1 Pterocles gutturalis | reverse complement strand
GGTATCGTAGCCCGGCGATGTCGGTCCGTCAGTAACGGCGCTGAAGCTGTGCCCGATGCGCCAAACTAACGGCCCTGGAAAGGCGAGGCGGGCGGGGGCCGCGCCGGAGGAAAATACCGTATTACGTGCTAAATTTAGTGTGTGTTCAGTGTACCAAAAAGCCAGCTGTCACATTAGTTAGTGATTTTATTTGCATAACATCACATTCTTAGCAAGCAGTGGTTTTTTACATCACATTCTTAGCGAGCAGTGCTCTTTTTTTTTTTTTTTTCCTTAACGAGGCAAAATGTGAAACTCCTGCTTCAGTTGTCGTTAAAATAATCCTGGCGAGGTCAGCATGTGGAGGTCTTGGCATTCACTTTAGCAGAGAATTTGTATCTCGATAGTATTTCAGAAGCACTTTTGGTTCCGTGTGAAAGTAATTCTTTTGATGTAGTTTACAAAGCACTATAATGCATGGCCAAAATATTGACGTCTAATGGTGCTTTTACATTTACTGTACCCTATCATAGCTTTCAAAACATCAACATCATAAGTAATTCTGCTTTATGTTTACAGTACTGGCATAAAGGATGTTTCCACTGTGAAGTTTGCAAAATGGCTCTGAACATGAATAACTACAAAGGATATGAAAAGAAACCTTATTGCAATGCGTAAGTATTGTAAATGTCAAGTCTTGCAGAAATGTATATGAAAAGAAAACCTGGCTGTGGGTATTGTCAAATATGTATTGTCGTGCTGTAGAAACTTCATCTAGTGATGTAGCAGTGCAGTCTAGAGCAGTTTAGTATCTTTTCAGATGGTGTATTCTACTTGTATTGAATTGATAGAAGATGAAAATATTGGATTATGATGTGTTTAGGCAGTGTTTTAATATCAGATCTCAGGATACAGGTCCTCTCCTCCCAGAAAGTGTCATATCTGGTGCTGACTCCTATTACATTCATTATTGGCCAGCTGGATTACAGTTGTCCATTATGCAGCTCCCTGTTCAAGGTTATGGACCTGATCAGCATTTTGTAATAAGAAAACAAGGTGCTTCTTGGTTGTGTAGTTTACCAGAGACAATATCCTTTGTGACAACCTATTTTTAAAACTATTATGTTGTTCACATATCTCAGATTACTGAAATAGATATTTACAAAATCCCTGCTTCTAGAGCTTCATGCCACAACCTATTTTTAAAACTATTATGTTGTTAACATATCTCAGATTACTGAAACAGATATTTACAAAATCCCTGCTTCATGCTGTTTTGCATTTTGCTTCTCTCTTAGATTTTGATAAAGAAAACAGATTGATTTTGGTTGTAGAGTATAATGTTGTATTCCACTGTTAGATTTTGTTGTGTGAATTTGAAGAGTGCTTTGATGTTTGGCTTAAAATACTGCAGAAGAGCATTTTGATACATGTAAAAAAAAGGTGCTTATTGTTCTTTGTACCATGCTCCTAAGATTTGCTAAGTGCATTTCAGCGTGTTTTAATCTTTAGAAACAGTTATAATATGCTTTGTTAGAAGGATATCTCTCAAGAATTTGCGGTCAAATTTTATCTTATATATTTTTAATATATTGTTATTTTCACATATACTTACTTAAATGTGTTCTAAGAGTTTTGAAACTATAGGCACATTGTAATTTCTTCAGAAATAATCTCCTATGGTAATTTTAAAATATTTGTTTCATGTTGAGGTAGACAGTCTGTGTCTGGCCGTCACAGAATAGTTCAATGGCATATGCTCATTTCTTCCAGGCTAAAATTGAAGCCAGCCTGTGCCTATCTGTCTAAAATATGAGTTTTATTATAAAAAGTGCTGTGCTGCCAAAACTTGAAACACCTGTTTCAATGTGCACAGTTGTACTTAGATTGCTTTAGGAACATATGGAGTTACACACATACGTTTCTAGCTTTCCTTGAGGTGTCCTACAGTGTATGGGGATGACATTAGACCTCTTGTAATAAAGTGTGGTTGGTTGCCAGTCTTACATGCTGTAGAGAAAGCTGTGTAGGAAGGCAGATTCGTGCTTCAACAGGTGGTACACTACAAGTCGAAGACTAGCCTAAAGGTTATTGGCCCTAGATGGGACTCTGGTACTATTTGAGTTGAAGTGTAAGTCCAGGCTTACATCTTTTACAGTGATTAAAACTCTGATAATGCTTTGGTGCCTTCTACCTACAGTTTTGTGGTTAAATTTCAGTGATGATACTTTGGTTGCTTGATCTTTCCTACATAATCAGATAATTACTTGTACTTAAAAACACTGTTTACAAAGTCTCCTCTGTGGGTGTTTCTATGCCATGCGTATTTAACTTCTGTTCCAGGAGAGTTTTTCATCTATGTAATTATGCTATATGGTGTGTCTTTCTATTTATGGGTGAGGGGGAATAGGGATGATGGATGTGTTATATACTGTTCAGGTACAATTTTTCCTAGTAGCTGCTTTAATGAGCTTTGTAATAGTGGTCCTTGAAAAAATAATTGCTGTCTTTGAAATGTCCCTCAAATGTGATGTATGAAACAGGAAGAAACAATGTAAAACCATGAAGGAATGGGTTTCTTCTATCAAAAAAGAGATAAAATTTAATATAGAATATTAAAAAATGTGTATTTTGTTCTTAAGTTTTGGTAAACTTAAGTGTTTTTTTTTTTCTTTTTTTTTTTTGGGGAAACTTTAATCAAATAATTGAAATAACTTTAAGCGTTCTGTGGAACCACAAAGGGAAATCCAAGGTGCGCTTTGTAGTTTCAACAAACTTTAATATCCTTCAAAGGAGGGATAAGATGTTTACACAAAACTGTGTTTTGCAAATACAATTGATTTAAATGATCATATTTTGCCACAATACTCTTGCATCTCAAAGGTTAATTATTTGCAAAGCAGATGCTGTTACAGTATTTCAAATTACATGTGTCTTATCCAGTGTTCCTTAGTAAGAGACAAAGCTATTTTTATGTTAAATACTGCTTGATCGGAAAATCTGTGAAGAAAAGAATGCAAATTTACTCATACAAACACCTACAAGCACTTGTCAAAGAGCAGTTACCGTTAGACTGTTTATTAAGGCCATCCATCAATGAGAGGGTAATTTGTAGATAAAAGTGAATAAGTGTGGACTAATTTGAATGGGAGACCAATACCATGAAGTTGTTGAACTATGGAAGCCATAGTTAGCTTTTTGTATGGACAAGTTGAAAAGCATGTGTTTTCAATAATTTCTGTATCTGTTAGTTAGTTCACAGGTTGGGTGATGCATTTGAGTGTATTTTGACCTTTGAATTTAAAATAATTCCCTCTTTTTTTCGGGTGTTGAAATTAATAATTTTTGCTGCATTACTGGCAAAGACCAGAAATTAAAACATAATTGTGTTTCCATTAATAGAAGAAAAATATATTGATTTGGGAATGTTCAAACTATACTTGTGGTGGAGGAGAGTAAAGTCAGATGAATTGACAGGAACTAGCGAACCAAGAAGGAATATGTTGTGAAATACTTTAGCTCAATGTCTATTAGAAAAGAGCAGACATATTTGTAAATGCAGGATTCTGCTTTTTTTAAGGGCAGGTTTTTTTGTTGGGCAGCTTGTCGCATTTCCAGCTAAATGGTTGTGTGTGTTCCTTCTGATAAGGGTACTCTGATAGCAAAAGTAGTGACTGGGCTACTGATGCAGTAGAAGTGGTGCAGGTCAAGAAGCTGAGTTCCCTACTATTGCACTTCTGATACTGCTTTCATAAGTTGCAGATTTGTGAAAGATTTTGCAACTAGATTATAAGGGAAAACTTTGTCTAACTGTACTTGGATATAATATAGCTTTGAAAAGAATGATCTTCGTATCGTGGAGTTTCCATAAAGTTCCTTGATCCATCTCCTTTAAACATTTTGGTTCTCTTACTTGTAGAGAAAAGATGATACATTCTCTCTATCTTTGTTATTATTTACGTAATTTGTAAGATGTTTGAATCAGGATAGTTTCTCTCTGCTTGTTTGCATGGTGCCTAGAATATTGTGCTATTTCCTCAGCTGGGACCTCCAAGTAGTACAGCGCTCCCGTGACGTGCGGTATTGTTTCTCACTTCACTTGCATTCATGTTTCATCTGAAAAGCCTCACGCATAACGTTTTGAAGCTTGTAGATACTTAGCACACGGACACTGCTAGGTTTGCCTTACAACTTTAGTCTTGCCTTTCACTTGTTGTGTGACTTTAGATATGCTGCGTTGCCAGGGAGCTGCCTGATTTGTTAAATAATGTTGGTGGAGGCTCAGACTTGCAGTGCAGTTTTGCAGTTCAGCCTGGTGCTATGCATTGCCTGGTGCAGGTGAATGAGCCACACTTTGTCTCTCTTGATGTGCATGTAGGTAGTAAAAGAAGGGTTCAGACAACGAAAATGGCTTGGGTAATCCGATAATTTGTTAAACCAGAGTGGCTTTAATGCAGATCTGAACCCCCATTCCACTTTAATAGTCTCTATCTGCAGATATTAAATACTTGTTTAATATATGTGGAAATGATAAGAAGAAAAGTTGTTGTTATTTGCAAACTCAGAGCTGATTCTTTCCAGCTGCAAATAACCAAGATGATGCAAGGAAATGAATGGCATTTTGGCAAGAAACCATCTGTGTACTAGTTCACAAGCTTGTTAAATGATTGAATCTTGTTGGATGATTATATGGTAACTTTTTTTTACGAATATTCATATAAATACTTTTTTGACAGATTCACCAGACCAAAACACAAGACTACTTTTTATGCAAAGTGTAGAAGCTGAAATGCATATTTTTGGAATGTTCTCTCCACATTAGCTATACCTGCTGATGCAAACAGACTTCCTGCGTGTGTGAACACATCCAACGGAGATGTATTCTTTAATTTCTGCAAGATCTAATAGCTTAAGCTTCTGCAGACCTGATATACCCTCTTGCCAAAGGCAAACAACCTCACTATTTGAATAAATCCTTTTGAAATATTTAGTATCTAAATTTTTGCTAATAGCCAGCATGCAGGGTAGTTTCATTCAAGTTTTTATTTATGACAGTTACCATATGGAATGGTTACATAACTTTGAAATTTAAATCTGCTGTCATCAGTCTTAGTGTGGATTATTGACATGAAGAAAAACTCATCATCACTTTTCATTTTTTCTAGATTTAATTTCTTTTTAACTCATGCCAGTAGGAAATAGATAATGCAAATACATTTGAAATATTGTGATGTTGTTGGAAGAATTATACTACAGTTTCAATCTGCAAGTGCAGTCAAACTTCGCATTTTAAGATACTATAAGGGAGGGATGAAAAACGTGAAAGTTATTTCATACCAGCTTGGCAATGTTATGAACATGGTGCAACTTCCTAGACAGTCAGGTGGGCTAGAAGGTGGAAGCAGTTGCTTGTGATCAGTGGATGAATGTGGCCATTAAATGGAATTCATTGTCCTGAAAGGTGAACTTGTGTATAGAAGTTTGGTTTTAGCTGTGAAGCATGAATGTGTTTTCTTTTCTACCGTTCAGAAAAAACTTTTCTAGAACGTGACTAGGAGTGTGATGGTATTATTCTTCCTAAAAATAGATAACATTGTCTTATTTTTCACTATGGCTTTCAACTGGTGATTATTTCTCAGTTTAAATATGGCAGGAAGAAAGAAAAATGGGTAGGAAAGGAGCAGCAAGAGTTAATCCGTCTGAAATATGATGGAGCCACTTCTAAGAGTTGTAGTAAGAGCGGACAGACTAGACAGATTTTTATTTTCTAATTCTTCTACTGTTACTCAACAACAGCTTAGTGTAAAAGGATACCCAATGAGTTGGGTTGAGGAGGAAGATGGTTTTGTGGCAACCTTACAGTCAGCTACGTGGGTTTATTTGTTTTTCTTTGGTTCCCCCGCCCCTCATTTTGGGCTTTTCAGCTGTTTCTGATCATTACATTTGATAAAAAATAAGCTATTGTATAGCTCAACCCGAAATGGTCATTCTTATAAAAAGAAGCAACCCAGAAACTCCCGTGCAAACCGTGGCAGAGAGGCAAGAGATAAAGGCAAGGATTTGCACTTTATCACTTTATTGACTTTGTGTATTGAAGACTTGCCTCTTAGGATGTAGTATGAAGTGAGTAATGTAAGTAACAGAATGCCTAGAAAACAGGTGGTAAGGGTCTCAAGTCAGAGCCAAATACACTTATGTAATCTAAGTCCTTTATTTCTTGTTCAGCATCCTGTAAGTACAGACTCCAGTATATGAAAACAATTATCATGTCTTCCCTCAGCCATCTTTTCTTTAAACAAAACAGCTCTAACTCTTTCCTTGTAGGTCATATTTTCATATTTTCTGGTAATTCTTGTTTCTCTACTTTCAATTATCTCCAAATGGCCCATACATATATATTTGTATATATATTCTTTGAATTGCAGTGTCCAGTGGAGCATTAACAGAGCTGTCAGGATAGCAAGTGTGCCTATGCATCTCATGTTTAATTTTTCTCCGAAGTTCCAGTACAGTCTCTGCCTTTTTTGTTGCAAAACTCAAACCATTTTTAAGTCATATTCAGATTGTTATGGGCTACAGTTTAATCTTTCTACACAGAGTTGCAATCTCAGCAGTTGTTATCCATTATCTGAGCAGTTAATTGTTCTTGGCTAAGCACAGAATCTTCCACTTGGTTCTCATTGAACTAAATCTCCATTTTTTTTCCCCAGGCTGTTTCTCCAATCTGTCAAGTTCATTTTATATTCTAATTTTGTTCTCTAATGTGCTTACAGCCCCCCATCAACCTATCAACTCTCCCACCAGAGGGCCTGTAAACACGTTGCAGATTTAATAAGTGTAATCTTCATTCATCACCCAGGTCACTAGCTGAAGGCCTAGAAGGGTATTGGGCGCAGTATGTACCTCTGTGGTCTGATGCAGCCTTCCCTGCTGTAGTGAGCAGTGGTGAATGAGTGAAGTAGTTTATCTTCTCTACCTGTTCATGGAGCGCTAGATCAAGCATGAAGTTCTGCATAAGAAAGAAAAGAAAATAGTGAAAGAGCATAATCATTGTGGATATTTATGCAAGCTCTGCCTAAATATGAGGGACAGCTACAAGTACTCTTGTAGAGGAGA
>NW_010141094.1:0-4151 GCF_000699245.1 Pterocles gutturalis | reverse complement strand
TGGTGCTGTGGTATCTTACGGTTAATTGAGTATTAAATCCAAATTAGTATTGCTGGTATCCAGTAATGAGAAGGAAAGTAGGACAAGAAGCCGAGCCTGTTTGCCAGAACAGTTGAAGGAGCTTCTTAGGCAAAAGATATTTGAGTCTCTGAAAGGTGTTTGATGCATACCTTTAAACTCTTCAAAGAAGGCACATGAGAATGCTTTGTCAGACTTGCTGAATGTTGTGCATGAGGCGGATGGTGGTTAGTTGCAAAGAAATTACTGAAGCGTAATCACCACAGACACTCCAGTGTTGTGAAGAGTTGGGCTGCATTTTGATCCCTGTGACTATGTCACAGTAATGGGATGCAAAAACATTTCTCAGGTTCCATTTCAACATGTTCAGTTGGCTGTGTCCTAGTTTCATGTTTGAACAAGACGTGCATATGACACCTTACATGCATGTGCTGGTGGGTGTGCAGGAAGAGGACTTGGTGTGCTCCAACAGGTCCCTTGGTTTCCATTGTTGTGAGCTGTGGAGAGCACTGTGGAGTGCTACAGCTGAGCTGCAGCCAGTCTGCTTCCCTGCTGGTGCAAATGGAGTAGAAAAACTCTCCTGAGGGAGATGAGTTGTTACCTGTTTTCTCTCTGAGCAGGTGGATTCTCAGACTGCATTGAGCCAGTACTGTCACATCTAGTACCTGATAGGGTCCGTGTTTGGAATTCATGTGTTTTAGTATTCTGACTGTTGTTGTGATTGCTCCAAAGGGACAATTACAATTTAGTGTTACTTAGGATGTTGCTGGTGCAAATAAATGGAAAATATGCAAATGAATATTATACATTTTATTTTTATTTTTATGCAAGACTGCTATGAACATGACATTCAAAGCTATTTGTAAGAAGTGCTAATAGAAATCCTTGCTCCATGGAATCCTGATCTGTTGCCAGTTTATGTCTTGGCTCAAGTAAATATATATTTTTGGTTCATATGATCATTGGTCTCACTGTAGACCACACATAATTTTTCCAAGGAAGAACACGTGCATCTCCTCAACACCTGTAGTCACAGAATATATTGAACATATATTTGTATAGGACTGTAGTTACTGAGACACAATTTCAGTAAGTGGGATTTTCTTTGCTTGCTAGTATCTTAGCCACTGTTGATGCTCAACATAAACTTGATTTTTCTTAACCGCTATTACTTTCCATACTCATTTGTAAAGATTGATGAAGTTTGTTTCATTATATTTACTAAAATATTTAGGCAATAGAACAGGAGCAATAGATGAAATTTTGTGATTCCAAATAATTTACTTACTTGCATTGCATAGCTTGAGCTTTGGAAGAGGTAATAACCAGTTGTGGCAAGCCTGTGAAATGTTAAGGGTATGTTTGTTAATAGCTTTGTGATTTAACTGTTTGGGGCCTTAAATGTTCTAACCCATAGAATTTCCTATCATATTTGCCAAAGAACTTAGTGAAAATACTTTTTTTTTTTTAGGTGAATTTTAAGTTCTGTGTAGCTCTGCTTATGATGATCACAAGTAAAGCTGCTATTCTAGTATGCTCTATATACTTTATAGCGCTTGAAGAAGAACAAGTGTGTGTTCCAATCTTCCTTGTCACTTTGAATTTTCAGAGTTGGTGATGTCAATAGAGAATGACAACATCATGTCAGTCAGCTCAGCGTCAAGAAGCATGTTTTGCTGTTTACATATGATGTTAGTGGAAGCTTACAGTAATTATTCAATGTACAATCTTGGCTGAGTGGTCAATTAATGTTATTTTCATAATTTTTAGTATTGTGGGGTGCTTGCAGAAACTTTAATAAATGTAGAGATTGTAGAAGTTACACTGAGGGCAGAGTTCGGCTGTGTAATGTTGAGGTTCCTTGAAAAGGCGACAGCAGGCAGGACTTGCAAGGGAAAAGTTTGCTGTAGGAAGAGGTGGGTGAAGTACTTGTTGAATAACTGGTCTGCCTGAATGTAAATGACAACAACCATTTCATGCTGCCCTTAGTTATGTCATCTCACACAGCAATTTTTAGAGAAAAAAAAAAAACAAACAAAAAATGCAGTTAATTCTCCTTCTCGATTTGCAGATCAGTCCATTTCTTCTCTCTGTGCTTCCCTACATTTTCTGATGTTAGAGTTGATGTTTCATCAGAGTTGGCCAACCTATTTTCCATTGCTTTCTGTTCATGTTTTCTGTGTAGCCTTTATTTATATCGGGAAGAAAAGTCTGAGTGATGAGCAGTGCAGAATTTTTAGTCTCCTGTATTTTGTCCTCTACCTGTCTCTCCTGCGCACCTCCTCCAAATCCTCCTGTTCTCAGTTGTGGTGGAATTGTGTGATGGTAGCTGATCCCATAACACCTTAATATGAGGAAGGCACAAAAACGTGTTATCAGTGTCACACCTGAGAGAAGACTACAGCAGCTCAGTTTTGAAAACGAAGAACTAATTGTAATTTAGCCAGTAATCATTTAAGCATATATTGCAAAGGCTTTTTCTGGGAAGTGCATAGTTACTCTTTAAAGAGGATTTCTTAAAATGTAGAACTATATGGAAACTGTGTAAGTTTCCTCCTTGCTTCACAGTTTCAAAAATTCACACTAGGATTTTTTTTTTCCGCCTTAGGAGAGCCAGTCTTTGGAGGTAGTCCGTCATGCTCTGCCTCTCTAAATGGCAGCATTTTTCACACAGGTGTGTTGGTGTAATGTCAGTTTCACAAATTTAAAAATAAATTTGTGCTGCATTTAATTTAGTTATACCTCAGGTATTTTTTTGAACTTGGCAAACTAAATGGTTATAGCTGGTTTTGTTTTGTTTTATTCCAGTTTTCCTCTGGAAGAATTCAATACTTGTAATGCAATTCCTTCTGACATCAGAAAACTATAAATAGAAATACTTTAGATTTTTTAAAAAAGGATGCTGATTTTAGACTTGATTAAAATGCAGGTGGCTAAGTTTGTGGAGGGGAAAAGTGGTAAGATGACATAAATTGCCTAAATAAAAAAGCATGGACTATTTCTGTTGAACAGTGTAGGGTGGCATACGTTCAACACAGTAGGGTGTTCGCATGTTGCAGAGCATTGGTTGTCTGCATCTGCAAATGCAAGAGGGCGGAAATCTCTTGACTGTATTTTCTGGGTCATACAAAAAGAAAAGGGGCTGATACGAGGATTTCTAGCAGCAGAAGTGCTCAGTGGGTGGTTGACCAGGAGATGATTACCACTGTTAGAACTGGCAGCGTGCTTGATATGTTGCTGTAAGGGAGGTTGCAATCCATGTTTTAAAGAACCTGCCTGAAAATATATATGTAGAAAAGGAAAGCTTCCTAAAGGACTCAAATTTGTTTTGGAGCTACTGTTTGTGTTTGACACAGTGATGCTAGTGCTTTTGTTGATGTTATTGGTTGATGGGTAGTAGAGAAGTGATGTTGATGGGGGGTGAATGAAGAGAAGGAATGCCTGTTGGAAGAAGCTTTGTTCACAAAATAGTTGCTGAGTGGCCCATCATGTAGGCTTATTTGATACAAATTTTGCTATAACATAGGAAGGTCTGAGAGTTTTATTTTGAAGTAGTTGGTAGGGATTTGTGCGGCTATCAGAAAAACAGGGATGCAGTTTGTTACAACAGTTATTAGCATAACTTGTTCAAACACTGTGGCGTTAGCACAAAATCGTTAGGAGGAGTGGGGAAAGGGAAAACCAAGCGGGAGGAAAAAAATATCAAAATATGTGTTTAGAAGAACAATATTTTCTGAAATATTTGAAAGGAGTTGACACCTCCGGTAAAAGACTGAGAGATAAGTGTTACGGGAAACTTAACAGTAATGATGTGTCCAATTACACAAGGGAAAAAAAAAAAAGAGTATGCATGCACACAGGGAAAGCAAGGATAGATGGACAAGATAAATAATTAATTTATAAATATGTTTGTTGAGCTTTTCAATTTAGCAACAGCAAACTAAATTTCTGAAATGGTTGCACTTTTGAGTCTTTGATTAGGAATGGGGTAGTGTTATGGTGAGTGATCCGTAGGGATATGTCATCAGCTTTTGGCTTATTTTGATCTGAAGATCAAAAGGGAGATTATTTTAATTATGAAATAAATGTCTTAATTTTAATTAATGAAATTTTAATAATTAATATAAAGAATA
>NW_010141093.1:69904-83716 GCF_000699245.1 Pterocles gutturalis | reverse complement strand
CCATTGACCACAACTCTTTGAGTGCGGTCGTCTAGCCAACAGATCTGTCATTCTGATGAGTTGCTAAAGGATGTCCTTTCCTAGCCTGATTGTCTCATCCTGCTGGAAGGCTGAAACACAGGATATCAGTATCAGATTGCTGTCTGCAGCAAGTGCAAGAAGTGAGATGGAGATTCAATGACTGGAGGTGACATTGTCAGAGCCACTCCAGGGACACACAGTTGCTGAATCCTCCTCAGGTTAAAATGTCACAGAGCCACACTAAACAATACCTGCTGAGAATCCCAAACCAGTTTTTCTAACCTATTTAGACCAAGCTTGCTTCAATACTGTCTTTGGGGATGATGGGCTCACAGAAGACAGAATCAGCACCCATAGCTGTTGCAAAATTTCACTGATTATCAGAACAGGAAATGGAAAACATGGAAAAAGAGATGAGTTGTAGAGGTGATAGTGGTGCTCTGCAAAGGGCATGAAATCTACTGCTCTGCCCAACGTGGAAAGAGATTGCTGTGGCTTAGAGCTCTCATGTCCACTCTCAGGGTATTCGTGGATAAGCTCTCAACCCTGCTAATCCTCTGTTCCCGGCCTGTTAGGCAAAGGTCAGAGACCTTCTCCCCTTCCGGATCTGTTGTCTGCTAGACATCTAAGGTAGGTGGGCTAAGTACCATCTCTGCTAAGTCCTGGCTTCACCCAAAGTCTTTGGGAGCTGCATCTAAATAGAGGAAACCAGCACAGAAAAAAAGATAACTCCCTTTCAAGGAAACCTGGGAGTTATATCCAAAAGAGGCATGATCCACCGGGTCAGAGAGCTCAGTGCCAAGGAAACCCATGGAGGTCAGGCATCTCAAAGGAGAATCAGGTACCTGAAAAACTCCATGGATCCAGTTTCCCTTGGAAATATGATGTTTTCCATTTTTCAGCCAGCTCCCATCACCTAAATACATCAGATATTCAAGGTGGGTGGTTAAAAGGTCCAGGAGTATCTCTGTGCACATTCTCTTCGGAGACATTAGCATCCTCGTTCTCATATTCAGCAGTTACAGTTGTAAAACTACACTGCAGATGTGTTGATTTTGAATCTGGGGTCTGTGTTTCCCTGCATCTAAATTTCACTTCCTATTCCCATACAAAACATTTTGGGGCAGCTGCTACAGGTCCTGAATATGAGAGGATGCTGAACAGTGGCAATTTAAAAAAAAAAAAAAAAATCCTGAGCCTTTCACCAGGCTGACACTCATTAAACTACCAATAAAAGCCCCCTCATAGCAATAATGGGAGTAGTTGCTCGTGAAACTCCCTCAGCAACTGGATGTAAATTCCACCTTTAGTCTCCCTGCTACAACAATAGAATATTCAGACAGTAATTGCTGATGTTTCTGCATTGTGATCATGTCCACAAGCTGTTGGGTTCACAATGGAACTGATCGCTTTATTTTTCTCATTTTCCTCCTCCTCCCGCTATCTCCCAAATAGGACATCTCCATGTAGACACATGCACTCGTGGATTTAGTGCTGAAACAGTGTCATGGATACAGGAAATCTCTGCTCTGGAACTGGAACAGGTTGCCCAGAGAAGTTGTGGATGACCCATCCCTGGAGGCATTCAAGACCAGGCTGGATGGGGCCCTGGGCAGCCTGCTCTAGTGGTTGGCAACCCTGCCCACAGCAGAGGGGTTGAAACTAGATGATCTTTAAGGTCCTTTTCAACCCAGGCCATTCTATGATTCTATGGTTCTATGATTCTATGATTCTCTGCCACTGGGATGACACTGGTACTCTTGCAATCATGCCTAATTTTCCCCAGTATCCAGTGATAGGATGCTTGGGAATGGTTCAAAGCCACACCAGGGAAGGTTTAGACTGGACATTAGGAAGCATTTCTTTACCGAGAGGGTGGTCAAACACTGAAACAGGCTTCCTAGAGAGCTGGTCTATGCCCCAAGCCTGTTGGTGTTGAAGAAGCATTTGGACAATGCCCTTAATAACACGCTTTAACTTTTGGTCAGTCCTGAATTGGTCAGGCAGTTGGACTAGATGATAGTTGTAGGCCCCTTCACATTGAAAATATTCAAATTCTATTCCGTTCCATGCTGTTCTGCTCTGTTTTGTTCTGTTCTAATTGTAAGATCTTTAAGGACCTCAGAGGAAAGCAATGGGACAGGCAGCGTTTATACAGATCACAGAGATCTGATTGTTTAAACTGAGTCAGGAACCACCTTTTCAGCATCCAGGAAGGAGTCACCCATGGTTGCCTCATTCATAAAACATCCCACTGAATGCATGTAAGAGGGACAGACCTGTCTAGATGATATTTAACTAGAAGATCTTTAAGGTCCTTTCCAGCCCAAGCCATTCTACAATTCTGTGATTCTATGAAATCCAAAACCGGAGCAAATATAAAGCCAAACACCTTTGTCTGTAAGCTCAGCTGTTGTTTGGGCCTGGGGGACTCTTGCTGGAGGAATAGTGTCATAAGAAGGAACTGAAGAGGTCAAGGAGAGGTTTGAGAGCCTGCCCCTGGGCAATTACTCACAGCTCTTTATCAATGTCTGAGCTTTCATGATCACTAAAGCTCACCACAAACATAGGAAATAACTTATTGAGTTGTTTCTTCCCTGAGGGAGATTTGAGGGGAGGAGAGCTGTGCCACGCAACACGATTCCTGCAGCTGGGAGGATGGTGGCTGATTCATTTGTCCCTATGCCTCTGGCTCCTCTGCCACACCAGGGACCACCTTCAGCAGTCACTCAGCCACAAGTCCAGGCAGAAGCTCAGTCCTGCTAAGGGGACATGGCATTTTGGCCAGCAGAACTGGCCAAGCATGAAGCAAGGCTTCCCAACAACAACCCAGGTTTGGAGGATGTGTCCAGCAGTGCAAGATTTATGGAGTTCAGTTTACTTAATGCAGCAGAGTTTAAGAAGCAACTTGTTCATGGGTCTATAAAAGCCTCTCCAAACAGTAGGGAATGGACGTGAGATGACTTATTAATCTAGCAGATGGAGGCTCTAAGGACTGGAAGGTGAAACACCAATAATAAAACAGAAGTGAAGTGATGAACATGTGTGAGGAAGGAGGGTCTGTATTTGTTCACAGCAACAAAGACAGCAAATGAATGGAAAAAAATAACAGAAAAGGCAGGAAAATCCCCAGGACTTTGGAACAGCAATATCTTGATTCATTTTTTTGAGAAATGAAAAGCCCCATTTAAATCTCTGTTTCAAGTTCTTTGCTGGAATGAATTACTGAAATTCTCTGTCTGAGACATGAAGCCAATAAGACTCATTCATCATAAAAATCCCTCCAACCCCAGAGCCATCTACTTTACGGGGGAGCAAATAATGTATTTTGCGGGCACACATTTTGGCAGTCAGCATCTTGGATCCCTCCAAGATGGTGATATGAAGAGCAGAAGGACCAGAGCCACTGGTTATCTCTTTGGGCCACCAAAATGTGACAACACTGCAATGGCCTTCCAGGAACAGATTACATGGAGACAAGACTAATTAGACATTCATTAAGTGCCTAACTCAGCACAGCACTTAAGCACACATTTAACCTTCTCTCATTACAGGGTCACATTAGCTTCCCTTTTAAAGTTCCAGCTCTGATTACAGTGAAGCCAGCTCACGTATGGAAGGGTCACCAGGATTTTCAGACCATTAAGTCCCAACGCACTGTGTTTCAGGAAGCTTTCCCATCCTCAGCCCCTTGATCTCCTACCCCAAACCAGTGTGGGAGCCTATTCCAGAAATGCCAACTTGCATTCCGAAGAGAGAGTTCTTGTCTAAACATCAGGACCTACAACCAGTCTCTACCTTCTTCCCATGTTGCCTGAGTCAGCCAAGGGAGATATGATACTGGCCAAAAATTGTTCCCCTGTTGAATTCTCTTCTCCTAGAAAAAATCCTCTGTTCAAACCTTCACAGAGCAGCAGTTGGAGGTAACTGCAGCAAGGATAGGAGATGTTGGGGGTGGGCTGCTGCTGCCAATATATTTCCAAGTGTGTTTTTATGATCACCAGGACAAGCTCCATGTGCAGCAAGACACCAAAATATCTCCTGCCGCCTCTGCACCCTGACAGATTCTTCCCACACCCACCGCTGCCTGCTGTAACCTCTGGAACGTCTGCGTGGGAGAGGGAGTGCAAAGAGGGTGTCTCACTAAACCCAGGAAGCAGATTTGGAGTGATCGCTCCTACCTCCAGACACCGAAGAACAGATGCTTCAGACAAGGCAGCGTCACTTTGGCAGAAATACTTTGTGAAGTCCCCATAAATTACCACAAGCATCCCTATGTACCTGAACCAAGTGTAAATGCATTAGCCATGGGTGAAATCCGTCTCTCAGTTAGGTTTCTTGAGTGCTTGAGTATTTCTAGAGCAACAGGGCCAGTGTGCCCACTTCTCAGCCATGGCCAGGAGATCTGTGGTCTTGGTTGGGAGCACAAATTCGTATCCCAGCTCTGTTGTTTGGCCACCAAAACGAGTGTCCAGCCAAACTGGAACAAGTTGTACAAAGAACTTGTGTATGTCCCATCCCTGGAGGTTTTCAAGGCCAGGCTGGATGAGGCTTTGAGCAACCTGGTCTAGTAGAAGGTGTCCCTGTCCATGGCAGGGAGTTGGAACTCCATGATCTTTAAAGGTCCCTTCCAACCCAAACCATTCTGTGATTCTATGATTCTATTTCCATCCTGCTCTCGAGTGTCTTCAGGCAACATCTAATCCAGCATGCAGCCACATAGATGTACTCTCCATCCTTCAGTATAACAGTGCCCAGGAAGGGAGAGTGAACCTTTGCAAAGAGATCTCACCCAGAGACTCTGTAAGCCAAAGCACGGCTGCTTCCAAGGCAGCATCTCATTCTGACCTCTGTATATTTTCACCCATCCATTTGCTTTGGAAATATCCAAGGTACAGAAGTGACACATCAAGAAAAGCTAGGCTCCACATTTCAGGATTGTATCTGGGTATCTGTCAATTCCTCATGTGCCTTGAAAGTCATCAGACTAGATTAGTACAACACATGCACCTGCCCTTATTCAAAGATGAAAGTGCCAAGACAGACCCAGAAACAAGAAATGACTCAGGAAGCAGGGAGGGGGAAAAAAAAAAAAAAAAAAAAAAGGCTTGGAGGGAAAAAAAATGCTAAAAATACAATCAGGACAACAGTGACAAAAATAACCAGCATCAACACTTGGAAATCAGGAACCCTATCAAAATATACCACTGACAAAATACTGTTAAGGGATCGCTGGGTCTCTGTCCAAATTGGATCTCGCCTCCATCTTCCTGATAAAGCCTTTGCAAAAATTAAAACAGACACAGTGACAGACAGAGCAGCACATGGAGAGGCTAGGCACCCTGCAAGCATCGTTTCTATGTAGATGGCATCCCACCAGTGAAAATGATAATTCTGTATCTTCAATATGGAGTAGATGTGAGCAGACAGCAAAAAATTATCTAAAATCTCTACAAATATTTGACACCCAAAAAGGATTTTGATTCAGCCACCTTTGAGCCTGTTTCATATTTATTTTCTGGGAACATTGAAGCACTCAAGCTGGACCAGAGGAGATCGTTACAAAAGCCAATATTAAGCTTGAATGCTTCAGGATTTGCTGAAAATCATATTTCAAATTTCACCTTTGGTTGTGATGAAAAAGGTCACACTGCTTGGGTTGAATGCATAAATCACCCAATCAGCAAATGCATGGCATGACACATGACTTAACGAAGCTCACATTGCTCCGAGGAGGCAACCGGCACGGTGCTCCTCGCAGGCTGTTCATATGGGAGAAAAGGGCATTGCAAAGAAATCTGAAATCTGGAGAGTGAATATTGCTGCGTGCTCATAGCTGGGGAGGGAGGCATGGCTGAAGAACTAATTTGCAGGATTTATGACTCGGCGGTGTGCCTTCACGTATCGATTTGCAGATCAGTGAGAAACAAAATCTCCCCCAAAAATACACTGATGAAATCACTAATACCTGATCATATACTAATCTCTCAGCTAATGCCAAGCTGCAGTCTGCAAGAAAATCAGGCTGCACAGCTTGGACCTGTGCCTGGTAACCTCCTTCCTACTGCAAGATAATTTAACCTTCTTCCCCCCCACCTTGAGAAATTCCCCTCTGATTGGAGGTGGCTGTAAAAGGTGGGCAGGAGCCTCAAAGTCCAGACCCAGACAGATGCAAACTTCCTCCCTGAAGAAGATGAGACCCTGGGGTAGGGGTCGGCTATGGGTTTGAACCTCACCAAATTGGAGGCTCTCCTCACTGTCACCCAGATTCTCATTTAGCGTCATGCCTCCACTTTACATAACCTGACCATTGTCAGGTGGGATGGGAGCTGAGAATAAACACATCAGAGCAGATCTGACACAGGACCTGAAACAGAGAATTCACTTTTGGATCCCTCCATATTCTCTTCTGCTTTCCGTGTCACTGTAGCACCAGTGGAGACCACATCAAATCTCTGCAAGGAGCATTTCCCTCCCCAGACCAGTGCCCAGATCAGACCTCAGGAGCACCTCAACTTTATCCATAACCCTTTTTGCCATGTCTCTTCCACCTTCCTAGTCCCTTCCCAGCCCATACCACACTCAAGATCATCATCAAAACACTGAGGAATAAACCCCAGCAAAGGCACCGAGTAACCCCACAGAAGCAGCATGGTGTATTTTTCTTTCTGAAAGCCTCCAGAAAGGAAAACGAGGCTGAAACAAAATGAGTATGCCTTCTGCTGCTGTCCACTAAAACTGGACTGGAGAATTAAGTTTTTCCCATGAATTAAAATGGTTGAAAGGGCTCCTGAGTGCCGACTGCCTTGGGAGATAGCTTGGATCCTGCCTTTTTTAGGACATCTGTGATTACATTGGAAAACTGCTTGCCTTCAGGTAAGACTCTCCCCTCAGCAGTTCTGAGGCTGCAGAAGTAAAACGAATGAGGCACAAGCTCTGAGAATGAATGAAACAATTTGGGGTATATTTAGGGGAAGCTGCTTTGCAATTCCAGTCACAGGCTCATAAAGAACTACTGGGGTTTACCAGACCTGCCTATCTATTAGCAAATAAGATTTTCATACCAGGCACCCACAGACTTAGAGAGGTGATGAGGACAGTGTGAGGCCCAGGAGAGGAGAGTCCAACCAGCCCTCCCTCCCCAAACCCCCCCAGCTGCCCACCACTCACCCAGGAACTCCGCTCCGCTGCTGTCCTTGGGGCTGCTCATGCAGTTCTCCAAGTAAATCCCATCCTTATAGCAATCTTCCTTCTTCCTTGTGAACCCCAGGATCTCACTGGCTTGATCTAGGACCTCCCCTCCTGAACAAGAGCATGGGGTCTGCATAATGCCGCATGGGTGGGAGCTGCTACTGATGGCCAAGCAGGCGTCCAACCACTTGCAGAGCATCTGGCAAGCGGCTTTGCTAGGGTTCCTGTTGCCCACCACGAGGTACTCCACCGAGAAGTCCCTCTCCTGAGCTTTTGTGGGTTTCCACCGGACGGGCCAACTCTCCACCCCTGGCGGCGTGGTCTGCTTCATCTGGAGGAATTGCTTGTTGGATTGGAGGAAGGCATAGCGGGTGGACCCATCACAGAGCTTCAACACATCGTCAAAGCTCTCCATGCCCAGGTAAGTGCGGGTGGACTCCAGGAAGGAGTCAAACTGGTAGGTGCGGATGTGCTGGTGGTCACATACGCCAGTAGGTTTTAGGATCTTCATGTACAAAGTGTACCTCCGAGGGTCAGGGTTCTGGATAATCCAAGAGCAGAGAGAGGAGTTCAACGGGAAGACGGCAAAGGAGGAAAAATACCCAAAGAATTTCCCTTGGACCAAAGTGGTGCAGGGAGTTTGTGCCAGGTCCAGAGCGACCACGGTCCACACAAAATAGAGTGGCGATACCAAAAGCAGGTTCAGGGCAGATCCAATGCTCCTCATCCTAGGTCTCTGGTCCTCTGGAACTCAAAGTAAATGTCAAGCAGGCGCCAGATCCTGGACATAACAGGGACCAGCTTAGAGGAAAAGTGAGAGTTTAAGATGCTCTGGATCTGAAATCAAGCCAATCTTCCCATGTCTGGATTTGAGCTCCCTCCTGTGGCCATAAACACCATCTGGAAAAAAAGGGAAGGGAAGGAGGAGGGGAGAGAAAAAGAAGAGGTTTGGGATTTGTTTTTTTTTGGTTGTGGTTTGTTTGTTTGTTTGTTGGTTTTTTGTTTTTTTTTATTAACCCTTTGCAAGGCTGAGAAACCACACAGCATCCCCGGTCCCAGCACATCTCACTGGGGGAAGATTCAGCCCCACATCACATTCCCCATGCTAGGTTTGGGGGTGTCCCCATCCCTGGGATATCCTAGCCCCCAGGAGGGGCCCAGCTGTTACAGTAGGGGACAACACAGCTGTGGCCCTGCTTTCCCAGTGCCCTCTGCTCATGAAGTGACCCTCTGCTGAGCTGAGCAGAGCCTGTGCAGTGATTTCCAACCATATCCTCAAAGAAAACGCCGTTGATCTCTGTTTTAGGGAGATCCCACCCCTCTCCATCCAAAGAGAGCCAGGATGCTGGTTCAACACAGACTTCAAGCTGCACCTAGGGAGGGTGGGCTGGACATGGGCGGCTGGGGGTCTGCCTCCTCTCTTTCTCTTGACAGGCCTTGGGTTTTTTGCTTCTTTCTGTCTCTCCTTTTCTCTCTCCTCCGTCTTTTCCTGCAAAATCAGTGCAGAGGAAGGGAGTGGTTCAGTACCCTGACCCAGACCAGGGCTGGAAGGAGCTGTGCACTCAGTACAGGAGGAAAAAAAAGGTGATAAAGGCAGATTTTAGGTCTTCCCAGATCAGGCAGCCACTCCACCTTTCAACCCTGTATGCAGGACACCCCAACTCCTAAAGTACTGTAGCTTGGTATAGAGCATTTCCAGAGAGTGAGGGTCTTCCCTGCCAGCCTCAAGACCTTCTTCAGCCCCCAGAGTCCCTTCAGCAAAAGCAGCATCCACCCTGCATTGTCCTGTGAGACCCATTTTCTGCAACTCTTTGTAGCCCAGATCCCTTCTGGGCAGCCCAACTACCCGAACCCCATCCATGGCAAAGAGATGCGTGCACTCTCTGCAGTCTTGTAAGTCTCCCTCATTCTTACCCCACCAAGAAGACCCTCCTGTGTTCGCTTCCCTCCATCTCCCCTCTTTTGAGGGGAGGAGAAAGGATAAACACCATCGGTAGCAGGACTCTCTTCATCTTGTACCCCCTCCCCATGCAGTGTGCACCCCCATATTTGGGGAGGGAGCCTATTAAAAGACACAGGGGTTGACAGGCAGAACCTCAGTGTGTGGAGCAGAGCTTCTCCCACTGCTAGGCATGCAGCCATGGCACCTTTTCCTTCTCACCTTTCCAACCATTTCCTTTCCTGGCCTTTTGGCTCACCCCAGGTACAGAAAATCAGAAGTTTCTCTTTGGGAAAAGGCTTGCCCTGGCCCTGCAGCACTTCTTGCCTCCACAACAGGAGATACTAGCGTTGTCCTGGACTGCAACTCCAAAATAATTCTGATCATCTGGGATGTGTTTTTCCATGATTTTGAACCACAGTGGCACTGCCAGGAAGGAATTAGAATGAAAATCTACAGAAATGGGTTTCTGCTGCTAGGGAGGAAGGAAAACACATCTTCTCCATTGCAACCATTGACCCTCCTCACAGCCCCATGGTGTCTGCATCACTCATCCCCAATCCTGACGTCTCCCACACTGCTGCCAGATTCTGCCTTTCTGGGCTGCAAACAGAGGATGCTTTCACAGCAGTCGTACAAATTCCCAGCAAATCTACAATTCAGGCAGCTAAACTGAATCCCAGGAGAGACTGAAAAATAAGAGATGGAACCCATAGACCATCCTGTGAATCTGGGAAGAGATAAGAAGCCAAATACATCTCCCCATTCACCCCCTCTCTTCTCTCTATATCAAAGTTTTATCTCTTCATCTCCCCTCTTCTGCATATACCTTTCTTTTTTTTTTTTTTTTTTTTCCTCTGGGCAGGAAAGAGTTAGGTAACTCGAAAGTCAGATCCTCTATTTGCAAACAGTTTCATTCAAGCTTCAAATCACTGTAGCCTCTGCCAGCAGATTCCTGAGTGTCTGTTAGACCTGACACTAATCAGCAAGGAGTCCAAATGCATTTGCACTTAAATTTTTTAGAAGTCAGGTCGCCACTCTTGACAGCGGTTTGCAGCCTGCAAAGCTCTGCAGTGCAAATCTCCCTGTGCCAGACTCCTGCTTGCTCAGGGACCAGATTTCAGGAATGCAGACTGCTTAATGGATGCAAAGCAGTGCTTGCTTGCAATGAAAACCACACATATCAACTAAACATCCTATAAATTTACAAAGAGGTCATCCTGATTAGCAGGAGGGGTTGCCTTCAAATGACTATAGATGCCTTAAACATCAGCTTTAGTAAGTGAAAGGTGCTTGCTTGGCTGAAGTTCAGAAAGGGACCACTGCTTCACCTCTCCCTCGCTGTAGGGCAGTGCCCGAGCAGCTCATGCTGTTTACAAGCAGGCACAACCTTTGCAAAACCAAAGTCTATTCGACCTTCACACAGATGAGCCAGCCAGGGATCATCTTAACCTCTGGTCCAGACCGTGAAGAAACCTGCCTCTCCCAGCTGGAAGCAGGAGCCAGCAGTGCCTCCATAGCAACAAGATGATTAGGAGACAGGACTTGTGCCGAGATTTGATCCCTATTGGTGACTTCAGCATGTGGGATTCAGCCCAAGCCTCCTACCCTCCACAAACCCAGTTTTTCTCACACTGGCCACAACCCTGCTACTGAATGAGGATGTAGTGAGCACAGAATGCATCCCCCCCTCACCGCCCCTGTCTGGGAAAAGCACCGTAAAAGCCAACAAACTTTAACTAAACAGACCCATTAATGGGACACTGTGTTACGGTTGTTAGGTCTCAGAATTTATTTCCCCCAAATGTAGTCCAATCTGGAAAGTTTCACCATAAGGAACATAAGCATATTTTTTTCTCCTTCAACTAATCCTTGCTGAAGTGGGAATCTTTACCTAGAGCATAAAAAATGAATAGACAAAACCTTCTCCACACCTGGGTCTTTGGCTCAGTGTGTGTTGGACCTGGCAGGGAGGGAAGATGCAGTGGGCAGTTGATTGCCTGCTTCATTTCAGCATAGAGATCCATCTTCTACACTTAAATCCAGAAAACTCCCAAGTGGAACATATATCAAAGCTTGTAGCTTGCATCTGGGGAGACAGATTATTCAGATAATGGAGATCACGTTCCTATGGCATACAGGCTAATTTGCCCATTTTTCCATGGTAGTGGTCACAGCTAGTGTCTAGGTAGCCTGATTATCTGTGTTGTGTTGTACTCTGGAGACATCTGTGCCTCATCCTATCCCTTGGCTCCAATTTGGAGAATATGCCACCCCTTCTGCTCTTTTCTTCCAGTCCTGGGAGACAGGTCTGGCAGAGGAGCCTTTTCTTGAGTAAAGCTTGGGGACAACAAGTGACTGTAAGGTACCTTGGGCTGTCCCTTGCTTACATTTCTCAAGGACAAAACAAAGGGCAAAAATATTGTCTTATTGTGTGTGTGTCCCCAGCAGAAGGCAAGTGTTTGTCCCACAGAAAAACACTGAGAAGCTTGGTCTGAATGCCCTTTGATTTCGTTGTGCTTGTGTTAGAGATGATGAAGCAGAGGATTAAGAAGAGATGTGAACCATGGGCATGGCCTCTGCACCCACTACCTTCTTCCTGAGTGTTTGCCATCCCACCCTGGCACCCACTGGTGCTTGAGACAGACCTTCACAGCCCAAACAAACCCAGGCAGGGACTGACTCACATGTTACACCTGGTACCTGAGCTGCCCAAGGGGCTTAGGCATCCTGTTTGGACTGGTCTTGGTGAATTTTGAAGCCTGAAAAGCCATGCCTCCTGGTTTTGGTTGGGACAGAGTTAACTTTCTTTATAGTATCTAGTAAGCGGCTGTGTTTTGGATTTGTGCTGAGAAGAAGCTGGTCACACACTGATGGTTACAGTTGTTGCCGGGACAGTCAAGGACTTTTCAGCTTCTCTGCTGTGCCAGGGTCTGCAGGGGCAGGAGAAGCTGGGAGGAAGCACAGCCCCAGTTACTAGCCCAGGATTCAACCTTAGGTTTAGGACTGAGACCGAAACTGGACAATGGTCTATTCTATATGATTCATGTCATGCCCAGTATATAGGTGAAGTTCTGTCTGGAAATGCTTTCTCTTGTTCTGGATCAGTTCTCTTTCCGGGTCAGCTCTCTCTCTGGGTGGTCCCTCTCCAAAGGTCATTTCCCTCCCTCGATCAGCTCTCAGACACTCAGGCTCTTATCTCTGTCCCAGGATTTCAGTCTCAGGACTCTCCCTGCTCCAGGATCATTAGCCAGGAATGGACTGACTCTTGGTCATTTGGTAGTGAGCAGTATCACTGTGTATCACTCATTTGTACATTTGTATATATTACTATCATCATTATTATTATTTTCACTACTATTGTAATTTAGTTATTAAATTGTTCTTATCTCAACCCATGAGTCTCTTTTCCCTTCACCCCTTTAATTCTCTCCCCCATCCCTGGGAGGGGGGGGGAAGGTGAGCGAGTGGTTGTGTGGCCTTGGCCACCAGCCAGGGTAAAACTGCAGCACCATAAAAAGCTGTTTGGTGGTACATCCTATTTTCCTGCAGTAATGGTAAACCAAGATGATCCAGGTCTGGGGCTGGAGTTTTCCACTGCCCCCATATCTCTGCTTGCTTTCTCTGCACATCCGTGTGCCCCAAGCACACCCCATGCCCATCCTGGAGATACCAACTGCGTTCCCTGGATGCATGTGAGCAGGGAGGGATCAGGGTTTCCCCTGACTCCTACTGCAACTGCCTTCATCCCCTTCCTGAACAGAATTATAGAATCGTTATGGTTGGAAGGGACCTTAAAGATCATCAAGTTGAACAGCCCCGAGTGACTCTTCACCCTGTCCCACCAAGACCTTCCAGATGGCTATCTCTGTATTGCTCTGTCCAACTTTGTGACAGTGCCCCAGCATAAGCATTTCCGCTCTATATGAGCAGGAGGAGTTCATGAAATGCAGACAGTGCTGTAGACAGTGATGCTTTGCAAGGTCTGTGCATTGCAAAGAGTCCTCCTACGCGGGAAGGGCAGCCTCCTATGTTGTGCATCCACCACCTTCCTTGGTCATGCTGGTGATACAGGACTCTTGGTGCAGCAGCCTAAGTCTGGCCAATGGAGGGCACTCTTAGACACACACACAAACACACACACACAGACACACACACACAGACACACACAGTCATTCCACAAAATAAAAAGAAAAAAAAAAAGAAAAAGAAAAGGGGGGAAAAAAATCAAAATAACTGCGGAAAGAGCATCCTGCCCCACTGCTGCCTGTAGGACCTGTCCCAACACCCTCACCCTGGTCTGCCCCCGCTAGCTCAGCTGTGCCCCAACTCCTCTCTCTCTGCACACCAGCTCAGATGTGCTATTGTCCAAGATTTACTTCCCTCTGTTTTTCCTTCTCCTGACCTTGGCACATGGCTGACATCCCAGCAGGGTGAAAACCACTCTTGTCAAGCTAGTCCTCCTTTCCTGGGGTTTCCCATTTCCCTGTAAGAAGTCCCCAGATATCAAAAAATATATCCCTTTTGCCAGAGGCAGAAAAATGCCTGGCCCTGAAAAGCTCAGTCCCTTGCTTCTCTGAGAAAACATGGGAAATGAGTATGCTCTGTCCTTATTCACAAGGAACTGTTAACAGAAAAAAAAAAAAAAAAAAAAAAAAAAA
>NW_010141093.1:29663-69873 GCF_000699245.1 Pterocles gutturalis | reverse complement strand
TTGTCTTATTAAAAAAGAAAATGTTAAAAAAAAAAAAAAAAAAAAAAAAAAAAAAAAAAAAAAAAGAAAAAAGAAATAAAAAAGAAAAAAGAAAAAAAGTCTGCAACTGCTTGGAAATTTTCCTTTTTACTACCGAAACAAGTAAGCAAAGCACGGTGGAAATGCTTGGAGAAACATGGTAGAGTCTCTGAACCGACAGCACACAGAGGAGTTAAAAAGGGCTCGAACCTGGCTGCTGCTTGGTTGCAGTGGCTCTGCGGGGCTGCAGGGAGAGGAGTTAGCCCTGGAAGGCACCTAGAGAGGGACGGAGCTTGGACAGATCCTGGAGCAATGCCTTTTCTACAAAATCAGTGCTCAAAATCAGGTTTCTCCTTAGTATTCTTTTTAATGATCCATTTTCCTTCTCTTCTGTTTTCTATGAGTATTTACTTGGCTTTGACCCTTCCCAGCAACAGTTTATCTATAGAGATTTGTGCTCATTTTATAGAAAAGCAGAATCTAGTGAAAACTAGGACTTGAAAAGCAGATAGGGGTCAGATAGACAAAGAGTCCAGCCCTGCTCCACTCTTGCTGTTTCACTTGTCCAAAACATCTCTTGCCTCTATCCATCTCAGTCTCCTCAGTGCAGAGGAAGCCTGATTCTCACCTACCTGTGTTAATAAGTGGTATTTAGACATGCTAGCATCCTTCATCCCATTTTTTTCTCAGCTCGAAGCTGGAAAGGCACTTAATTTAAGGGTGGACTCCAGCAGACATGTAACAGCCTGCAGGAAGAGCAGGAATAGAGTGGGAAATATTTGATCCTGTGATGGGGACTGGCTTGTGGGGACAGAACTTCTATCCCATTTCCATTTTCAAAGGCTGGAAGAGGGGTTTTGAGGGCTGACAGGTGATATATAGAAACGGACCATACTGGGATGCCCCGTGAGTCTTTCAACCACAATGAGAAATCTCCAAAACCCCTGAGCCTTGGTTGGACTATCCCATCTCTGACCACCTTCAGCACTGGCCAGATGGGGAGATACTATCAGGGGGAGCCAGAGGCCAGATTTTAATCCTGGGTCCAGGATTTGTGCACGCTCTCAATTAAGCATCTCTGCCAATCAATGCTTCAGTTTTTCCATCTGAAAAGATGGATATAAGCACCATCCTCTGCTTTTCTCTAGTACTCTGTGATTTGAAAAACTCAAGCAAAGTGATGAAGATGGTGATTCATATCCAACCCACTAGGATTTCATCCTCAGATGACATTAACCACCTTAAAAACTAAGGTCTCTGCTCTAAATCATATTAATTGAAGATTGGTCAATAGCTAGAATTCTCAGGCAGGGACGTAGGTAGGTCAGGCTCAGTTCCTGGCTCTGCATGTTTTGGTTTTTTTCTTCAGTGAATGGGATCAGGAGACAGCTAAGCAGAAAGACTGAACCCTAAAATCTAAGACCCAGTAAAACGTCTGTAGAGAAAAGCCTGGCAGACAAGGAAGGCCAGATGTGCAACATCTGGTCCCAGATGTGGCTGCCTGAAGGAAACAGGCCCAGGGTTCTGAAGCACCTTCTGTTGGGTCCAACACAGCCTCAGAGACATGCTGAGTATGTACTTGGTGTCTTTAAACATCACCTCACCCTGAGCTGCAGCTGAGTTTGTCTTCGAAATTTTTCTACACAAGTACAATGTTAGTGGCATAGCTTGCTGAGACTACCACCAGGACTGGGAATTTCTCCAGGACTGCATGCCATAAGGATGGGTCAGACGCCATTGCATAGCAAGGTCAAGTAGCCTACGAGATTCTTGTCAAAAGGCAGCTGATGGAGGTTGCCATAATGTTACATCTTTCTCTGCCTCGGTTTCCCATTAGCAAAGCAGATATAAACCTCAGTTAACAGTGGTAAGGTACAGCCTTCTGTGGGTTTAGGCTTGTCATTTCTCCACACTGTTCCCAGGAATTTCCTCACCCCCAGGGCAACACACAACTCTTCTGACCAGCTTTTCCTCCGTGCCAGCATCACCCATAACCTCTGACAGCCCTAGGTCCTATTTATTCCCATCAGTGGTACCACTCAAGGAGCAATGCCCGTTGACAGAAATACTCTGGATTCTACACCAGTAAATCCTAGAAAACTCCCACTGGTTCTTTATTTCTGCCCATTAGTGCTCCACAGCAGACCCTTTGGGGTTTTTTCCCCTACACTCCCTCCATGCTTCTGGGTGAGAGGGTTACACAAGAGGGCTTCTGAGGGCAAGGTCATCCTCACGAGTGGCAGAAAATAAGCAGAGACCAGAGCACTTCCATTGCTGCTCATTCGTGCTGGGGATGGGGATGTGATTGATTGGAAATTCAGCTGGAGGTTAAAAGCACTGGCATTAGCTGGGGAGCGAAGTGGGAGCCCCCAGGGAGAGGGGATGTTTAGAGGGGGCTGTGTATGCTCAGACTTGCACGGGCACGTGGGCAGAGCAATGGTTGGCAAACCTAAAACTGGGCTTTACGATTCACATGCTACACGTGCACAAGCCAGAGCCCAGTACACATCCTGAAGTTGCTCACTTACTCATCTCGCATAAATCATATGCACCAGGGCACATTTTCTGGCCCCTGAAGCCAAGAGCCTTGACATATCTCATGTCTATATGGCTAAACTGCCTATCCTCCAAAGCAGATCAACCTTGTCACACTGCCCAGTGCTCTCTTCTGAGTTGTGCCGAGGCAATGGTCTGGGGTGGTGCTTGTTGGCTCTGGACAAAACCTTGCCAGGAAATGCCCTGAGCAGTGTAGGCAGTTATGGGACAGTGTTTCAGGCGATATCCTGGCCCTCTGGAGTTAACTGACGCAGAGATGGCTACAGAGGATAAAGGAAAAGCTGGTACCTTGGCCAAGCGTTGCTCCTGCCCTGTCTGTCCAAATCCCCTGGGGCTGAATACCAACTAAATTCAGCCCTTTCCCTGTCCCATGGTAGTCTGGAGCTGAGCTGGCCAAAAAAAAAGGAGAGAAAGGGGATGAACAACCAAGTAGCTGTTTTTGTAACCAGCTCCTAGGATCTGCACTAGCTCAAGTCCTAGTACTTCCAGTGCCAGAAAAATAGATTTCTACTTTGCTGTCCTCCAGCTCCTTGCATATCTGGGTATGATCAGCGCAGGGGGTGACCACAACCAGGAACCTTTGACCAGCCCTGGATGTACAGAAGTTTTAATGTGTGCTCTTCTTCTGACTGCTTCCATGGCTTTGTCCTCTCTCTCAATGACTGTTCCTCAGTTTCCCCATCTGACACACAACATTGACACCACCCTAATGATGGGGACAGTTTTCCTGGGCAGCAGCTGGGAAAAGAAGGAAAGACTACATTGGGGTCCAATTTTACAACAACCCTGAAGATGCACCGCACCCAGTTTTTAAATGCTGCAGTCTCAGCATGGACTGGGAATATTTCCCCATCTGACAACAGGAATTCAGCTCATAATTTTAGATATTCAGTTTCCAATGCCCAGTGAGGATGCTCTCAAATTGCACACAGAAGATGGTATTGCTTGGATTTGCAATTTTCCTGTAACTCAGCAGGAGGAAGATGGAGATTCAGGTTGTGGCTATGAGACACCTGAAATCCAGATCCTTTTAGTAAAACCAGAACTGTGACCATCCCTTGCCTTACCTTCATTCTCCATAAAGTGAGCAGCACAAGAGAACTTCAACTACAGGACGGTGCTAGCTATGAGAGTGATTCCATCTGCTTCTACACAGTCTGAAATGAGGGGCTTTGAAGTCTTCTGATAACACACTAACATGGGAAAAGAGGAACTTCCCAGTGGTATGGAGAAAGTAGGAAAATCTGAGCTTGAGAAGAGTGTGGGACATTTATACCAAGCTGAGCACAGACCCTGAAGGTAGAGAGAACCAGTTACATACCCGATCCCCTTTAAAGCCCCAAGTTTCAGTGGTTTTGGATCCAGCCATAACCTTGAAGTAGTAGAAGTCTGCAACCTGAACTTACAAAACAAAAAATATATGCATTTCTACAACACCTTACCTCCAAGGTCCTCAAGGGACATGGGGAGCAGCAGTGAATTAAGCTTCATGACGCAAAATGCCATCCTTACTGACCCCAAAGGCTGAACACAAACAAAAGGAAGTACTTTTTCACACAGCTCGTAATTCAATTGGGGACCTCATTGCCACAGGATGCAGTGGAAGCTAAAGGTATAAAAGAGTGCCAAAATGGATTAGAGAATTTGTGGTGGACAAGTCCATCAGCTGCTATTAAACACAACGGTCTGGATGCAACTGCCAGTCTCAGAAGCGTTTATACTTCTTTGCCTTTCCTTCAGTCTTTCATTGCACATCCAGATGGACGTGGATGGCCCTGGGTTGAGGAAACCCCCAATATCAATACAGACTGGCAGGTGAATGGATTGAGAGCAGCCCTAAGGAGAAGGACTTGGGGATACTGGTGGATAAAAATTGGGCATGACCCAGCAATGTGCACTTACAGCCCAGAAAGCCAACTGTATCCTGGACTGCAGCAAAAGAAGCGTGACCAGCAGATCAAGGGAGGTGATTGTCCCCTTCTGCTCTGCTCCTGGAAGACCCCACCTGGAGCACTGCATCCAGATGCGGGGTCCTCAGCACAGGAAAGACATGGACCTGCTGGAGCAGGTCCAGGGGAGGGCCTGAAGATGGTCAGAGGGCTGGAGCACCTCCCATAAGAGGACAGGCTGAGAGAGTTGGGGTTGTTCAGCCTGGAGAAGAGAGGGATTCAGGGAGACTTAATTGCAGTCATTCAATATATAAAGAAAGAAAAAGAAAGGTTATAAGAAAGCTGGAGAGAGGCTTTTTACCAAGGCTTGGAGTGACAGAACAAGAGGTAAAAGTTTTAAACTGAAAGAGGGTAAGATTAGATTGGATATGAAAAAGGAATTTTTTAACAATGAGGGTGTTGAAACACTGGAACAGGTTGCTCAGAGAAGTGGTGGATGTCCCATCCCTGAAGATGGTCAAAGTCGGGTTGGATGGGTCTTTGAGCAAGATGTCCATGCCCATGGCAGGAGTGGGGCGGAAGAGATGATCTATATAGGTCCCTTCCAAACCAACCTGCCCTTTGGTACCTATGATTCTGTGATTCTGTGATTCTATGATTTTATGATTCTGTTATTCTGACTTTCGCTCCTTCTCTAAATAACCGTTCTTGTGTTTATAATAGAGTGGTGCAGGGACACTAGTAACCACCTCTAAGCCACAAGACATGTGTCCATGCTGCTAAACAAACCATGGCCAGAGCCCAAAACTAAATAGAGTGTCACAAGTCACATTCATGTTGCTAAACTCCCCTACCAAAATGGGTTGACCTGATCCATGTCCTCCTGTTCAGTCTACAATGTCCTTCATGGTGCCATTGCACTGCTTGGGAGAACATTTGTTGGGATGGTCATCTGCTCCAACCTGAACCTTTCTAGAGTGTCATGCCCACATCTGTGCAATGCCATGTGCCTGCCTGCTCTGCTCTTGAGACCTCCTCATTTTCCTTGTAGACTCCTCAGGGCAGAAACTGTCTTCTAGGCTCCCCTATAACAAATCCTAAGATGCTCAAATGTAGACAGGCTGGCAAAGGGATGCTATTATAGCACAGACGCTAACAAGCTGGATTATTTCTCGCATCTCATCTATCAGCCTCATGACAAGCAGTTCAGGATTTGTATAATGAGACAGATGTACGCTTTTCCCCTTTTCAGTCTTCTCTCCAGGAACTCTTGAGCAATGTGACGTGGGAAGGAAGATGGCTTACTGGTGATGGGTAAACATGGAGGTTACTGGGAAGCAAACAACTCCTCTCTTCCCACTTTCTTGGGCTTTGTTTAATCACAGGATATGATGGAGGATGTCATGGAGTGATTTGTGCAGCAATGAGAATGTGCTGGTTTGGGACCGGAGTTAGCTGTCCATGCACAGCCTTGATGAAGATGAAGAATTGAGGGAGGATGGTTTATATCTATTCTGAGAAGGGCTCGGGTGATGCTTCATCGCAGGGATGACAGCAGAGTCTGTGATTTTCACATGCTCCTTTATTTGTACAAGTTTTCAGTGCTGGCTCAGAGGACAGGCAGACAGGACTGGAGGTAAGAGCTGGAGCGGAGCTGGAAGTCTGCAGACAACAGGCAGCACTTAGATTTAGGTTTCTACCCAAGACCCAAAACCTAGGAGGGGACCTCAGCTACAGTGCCATGTGGAGGCAATTCTTCTGTTTCCCATTTCCTCCAGAGAAAGATTTTGAGACTGTTCTTCCTATTTCTAGCTCAGCACAGTTGAGAAAATCCTCATTGCAAGGTAGCAGCATGCACAGACCCTGGTGTTCCTGAGCAGCCCTGCAATAACAAACTCCTGTCAAAGCAACCAGTCTCAGTAAACCAGGAAACACAGAGAGATGAGCAGCCCTTCTAGGAAGGTGCCAGGAGATGAGGATCGTTGCCTTTTTTTGCCCAGAGGGTAGGATGGCCCAGCACAGTGGGGCACAGTGGATGTCCTCAGTTTCCCAGGACAATACCTGGAAGGTCTGCAGCATCTCCACACTGAGTGTCAGGCTAAATTCCAGCACAGGTTAGTTGCAAATGAAAGCCCCCACCTCGGGTGCAAGACACAATGAGCAGATGGCCCTCCTTTTGTTCCTAAAGAACAGAAATTCACATGCCAACTAAATGCTAATTTGCCCTTTTGCTGTCTCTCTCCCCAGGCAATGTCTATACTACTGAACGAAGCAGAGCAGGGGCTGTTGTTTGGCTCTGGGGCCAAGACCAGCACAGCTTGCAGCCACACACCTCAGCTCTCCTCCCCTGAGAAACGGGCTGGCATCATCCCACAGACCTGCGGGGGAGAGTCCCTTGGCTCCGCCATCTACCAGACTGTGTCCTGGCACTGTCTTGGGCCAAAATTTCACCAGGGAGCATGTAAGTAATTAAATGATCTGGATGATCACGGGACCACCTTCATGCCTGCATTTAATCCTTCATTTATTTATGAGGATAGTCACATCCTCAGAGGGAGTGAATGGACATGAACAGAAAGGGTTTGTCCTCTTGGATTTCTCTGGAAGAACTGAGGGGTGGTAGGGATCTCCCCATGGGGACCAAATCCAAGTACCACCTTTGTTGGTTCAAGTGGACCTTTGCATTGGACCCATGTCAGTAGAAGAGGTTATCACAGAATCATAGAATCATAGAATCATAGAATGGTTTGGGTTGGAAGGGACCTTCTAGATCATCTAGTTCTAAGCCCCTGCCAAGGGAAGGGACACCTCCCACTAGCTCACGTTTCTCAAAGCCTCATCCAGCCTGGCCTTGAACACCTCCAGGGATGGGGCATTCAGGTTGTGTTTGTATTACCCAGCTCTGCACATAAATAGGGAACTTTGGCCTTCAGAGAAGACTATGAACCATGCCAGCCCCACCATTAGAGCACTCCCCTCATCACTCAACATGCCTGAACCAAACAACCAGAGGAGGAAAAGCATTAATCCAGCTCCTCCTTTTTGTCAGGGCTGCCCACTGGCATTGTACAAAGTGTTGGTAAACATGGATAGGATCGGTTGTTCCCGGTTAGGTGAGCAGAAGCATAATGTTTGCTACCGATACTTTTCGTGAGAACTGGATTGTTGCTTTTTCTTTCTCCCTCTCCCTCCTTCCCTCCTTCTCCTTTGCCTTTGCAGAGTGCGACAGCGTGGGGATGAATCGCCTGATTGTGTGCTCCTCTTTCCCCCACCACGCCGCACCAACAGCAGGGTTGGGGGATGGAAAAGGAGCCCAGCTGCTTCTTGTGGGCTGTTCTCTCTCCACCCACCAGGCACTTTAAATCAGACACAAATTAACACCAACTCCTGGCATCCTTTATTATTCACATTGGCTCAGTGCTAGTTTGCTTTGCTTTTATCTTCTATTTTAATATTTCATATTTTTTTCTCAAGCCCACCTTCCTGAAGAGCATACCTAACAATAACAGCAATGCACTGGAGAGTGGGGATGGCTCTTGAGCTGTTACACGTAGTGATCATCTCACATTTTTCAAGCTTTAAAACATGCACCATGCCCCAGTAGGGGACAGCAATCCCTTGAATGTCTCATATTTCATCAATCTTTTCCAACCATACTTCTCTCTAAACATCATTCAAGGAGAAAGCCCATGCACACAGTCACGAACATGATGAAATGCCACCACTTTTAGGGTGCTATGCATCTGTCATTTATCATCTGATAAGAAGGTTATGTAAGAGCTTTTCTGCTAGCATAGAGATTGAGGTAGCTAAAATTTGGCTGTTGGACATAGTGGAGGTACGACCACTGGTGACCACTGTCTCCAGAGGCTCCGCAGTGACCTAAACACAGTGAGGTGTTCCCGCACCCTGGGAAAGATGGTACCAACAGGGTGATTGACCCTCATCATGATGAGGCACCATAACCAGAGTCTAAAGATTAACCATCACTGATGGAGGCAAGCATACAACCTCGTGACTTGTCCTTGGAGATGGAAGAAACAAAATACAAAGAGATGCCATGACTGGACCTTCAGGAGCAAAGATGGAGAAGGATTGTAACCACACACTAACCTCCTTTGGTGCTCCCAGCTTTGAGAGACAGCAATGTTGGAGCATATGTCCTTCAAAGCCTGCTATCCACAGAGTCTTCCCAATTTAGAAAATCCTTTGGTCTTTGTGTGCCCTGCCCCTCTCATACCCCTGGTTTGTCAGTCCCCATTAACAATATGCATGACGGAGGCAAGATGTAAGGAACAACTTGTGGGTTTCCTGCTAGAAGGACCATGATTAGCTAGGGAATCATCTGGCTCCTCTCTGCTGTCTCTATGGCCATGTTTGCCAAGCTGCTCCATCCAGCATGCACCGTTCAGCAACTGTCAAACCTTTTGTGGGTTTCCGTCTCTGCGATATTCGTTTCTTAGCAACTCTGTTTGCTTTTAGCAAAAAACAAAATGTCTCTGCCTGTAGCATGCTATTTTGAGCAGAAACAGTGCTGTTTCAGGTCCATACTAGTCAGAGGGACCCTGGTGAAAATGGTCCTGTCTGCCCACTCACTTCTACTGGGTGAAATTCTTATTTGTTTCTTTGCTGTTTCACCTGCCGCAGGGAAAGCATAGCAATCCTGGACACAGATTGTCGCAAATAGCTAATACTGCTACAGTGCTCTTCCACAGTCCTTGCCATTCTGGAGATCTTGAAGCATATTGTATAACTCAGGTAATAAAGGTACAAGTCAGCAGCAAATTTTACAGATTAATAAAGTTGCAGCAAGAGAACATGGTTATGTAAACACAGGACACTTTATTGGAAATGTCTCTGGTCTTGCAAATTTTGATTGCATCCAGCACTACAAGGCGCTTTCCCAGCATATCCAGCTTAACAGAAAGTTCACTGAACTTGGAAGTCCAACCACAGACCTTGGCAACCTTCTAAAAAAGTTCAGCCACAGAAATTTCTACCATTGACCAAAAATGAATGGCTGGAGCGTGAGAGTCACTATGTCATTCCAGGATACATTTTTTTTTTTTTTTTTTCCCCCAGTGATAGCAGCAGCAATTTCATTCCCACCAAGATGACACAAAGCCAGTCTCTGTCTAGTGTAAACTGGAATGACTGGTCAGCTCTACTCACAACCCCTCTGTAAGATAAATTTTATTGTCCTTCTTGAGTTACCAAAAATGTTAAGGACACACAAACTCATGTAAAACAGCATCAGCATCTCTTAAGATTATGATTTAGGACTTCTGACTGGTTGGAAACTAATAACAATTAAAAACCAACCAGGTAGATATACTGCCTCACTTAACAGGCTCAAGAAGGAGCTGGATGAAATGAGAGCCCAGAAAAACAAGTGGGAAAAGCACCCCAGCCCTCTGGCTAAAGGCATCTAGCATCATGGTTAAGGAGAGAGATGAACAGAAAGTGTGATTTTACGAGGCTAAGACCAGCTGTGCTTGAAACACAATTACCTACATCAACTCTCCCACCCATCCCAGGAAACTAATTTCTCTATGTTGTATTCACAGTTTGAGGTTTTCCAAGCACATCACCCTGACCATATACTGCACCTCTGAACAGCTCAGAGTACTTAGGACAGGACAGAGATCTCACCTCACCAACTCAGCCTGCTGCTGTCAGAAGGATCCTTTACTTATCTTCTCAATCTCTCCATGCCCATGAGAACAGCTGATCACCTGAAGTATACTTTGCAGCATTTTATCCACTTTGCAAGTGACTCAGATAATGATGATTTTCTGTATGAATCAAAAAAATCTCAAAAAGCTGGTTAAAAACCAGGGAAGATGAAGAAGGAAAAAAAATTACCTGAATTTTAAAGATCTGTAACTGGCAAAGCCATAGAGGCAGGAGGCAAAAAGAGGAACAGAGATGACATAAGTTGCTCAGCAACTTCAGAGTTAGTATCTTGAGGCCATCATGTCTCAGGAGGCCTCTGGTGATCAGTGGAGTTGGAGACTGAACTCAAGCAGCGTGGGAACCTGCTTGTATAGTTTGCAGCCATTTTCTTAGGAAGTAAGTACCATTTGCCTTTGATTATAGATACAAAGTTATTCACTGAATCCAAGATGCATCACTGACGTCAGTGGGGCTGGGAATCCATCCCTTTATTCCTTATTTCAATGCCTATATATTGTTTTCGTGCAGCTGTAAAGACTTCTTTTATGCATCTTCTTGATTTTTCTCTCTCTCATTCATCCTGATTCATCCTCCTCTGCTTGGCGCTCCTTGAATATCCTGTAAGAAGCCCACACACTCAGACACATTCTTGCCCAAGCCTACATGGCAGTATATTTGTCCAACTAATTTTTACTGAAATAAAATTCCTGCTTTGCAAAATTGCCAAGAGCAATTGTTTTGGTGAATCATAAATGCTGCAGAAAATAAATGTTGCTTCAGGTTGTTTGTTTCTGCCTTTGGCAGACCAAGTTGTAAGAGTACATAAATTCCTCAAGAAACTGAGATTTTAAGTCAGTAAATAAAATACAATGGCAATGGCTATTCAGTAGGAGAACTCTTCATTTTGGCCCGAGAAAAGCCCACATATAGAATCATAGAATGGTTTGGGTTGGAAAGGACCTTAAAGATCATCGAGTTCCAGCCCCCCTGCCATGGGCAGGGACACCTTCCCCTAGTTCAGGTTGCTCAAACCCTCATCCAACCTGGCCTTGAACACTTCCAGGGAAAGTATCTGCAAACCTGTCTGCTAATGTGGTCAGGAAAGACTGCTTCTATCTCAGCCTCTTTGGCACTGGTTTGCTGAGGCAACTTAGAATCATTAAGGTTGGAAAAGACCTCAAGGATCATCAAGTCCAACCCAACACCACCTAACTCAGTAAACCTCGTCCCTAAGCACCACATCTACATGTTTCTTAAACCCCTCCAGGGATGGTGACTCCACCACTTCCCTGGACAGCCTGTTCCAATGCCTGATCACTCTTTCAGTGAATAAATTTTTCCTAATATCCAGCCTAAACCTTCCCTGGTGCAACTTGAGGCCATTTCCTCTTGTCCTATCACTTGTTATTTTAGAGGAGGCCAGCACCCACCTTTTTACAATGTCCTTTCAGGTAGTTGTAGAGAGTGATGAGGTCTCCTCTCAGCCTCCTCTTCTCTAGACTAAACACCCCCAGCTCCCTCAGCTGCTACTTGTAAGACCTGTGCTCCGGACCCTTCACCATCTTCGTTGCCCTACTCTGGACCTGCTCAAGCACCTCAATGTCCTTCTTAAGAGCAACATAAATCAGAGAGTCTTGGCTCCATTGGGCAGTGACCAGATCTTGAACAGGTAACCTTGTTTGGGACGTTTGTGCATTTTTATCTGAAGCCTTTTTAAGGAAACATGCAGAAGTTTCTCAAGACTTGAGAAAATAGGGACTTTCAGTCTGTCTGAAAAGTGATATAAAGCTCTTACCACTAGGTTTTGATGTTTAATGTGTAGGCAGGACCACCTGGAAGATAGAAAAGGTTACCTTGAACTATTCTTGGATGACTAGTCGCTGCACATAGCAGGGGGCTGGAACTAGATGATCTCTAAGGTCCCTTCCAACCCAAACCATTCTATGATTCTATGATTCTATGACTAAAAGACAGAGGTACAAATCTAAGCTGACTACTCATGGCTCCTTGAGCTGTCCATGGAATTTTGTCCAGGATTTTGGACAATCCAATGTGATCCAAAAATCTTAGTTTCTTGGTTAGTCCTGCACCACACCAGCTTTTCTGGGCACATTTGTGAACAACTGCTATCCCTGTGCCTCTGGGAAGAGACATAAGTTTCCACAGACCAACTAATCAGCAGTGCTGCTTAGTGAGGACAATTGATGTGAAGATGGAAACTGGACACCTGTGCTGGTTTTGGCTGGGATAGTTTTAGCTTTCTTCATAGTAGCTAGTATGAGCCTGTATTTTAGATTTGTTCTGGAAACACTGTTAGTAATACAGGGATGTTTTCATTATTGCTGAGCAGTGCTTACACTTTACACAGGCCTTTTCTGCTTCTCACTCCACCCCACCACTGAGGAAGCTGGAGGTGCACAAGAAGTTGGGAGGGGACACAACTGGGACAGCTGACCCCAACTGACCAAAGGGATATTCCATGCCATATGCCGTCACACTCAGCATATAAACCTGGGGGAAGAACAGGAAAGGGAAGGATGTTCGGAGTTTTAGCTTTTGTATTCCCACGTAACTGTTACATGTGATGGAGCCCTGCTTTCCTGGAGATGGCTAAACACCTGCCTGTCCATGTGAAGTAGTGAATTAATTTTTTTTTTTTGTTTGCTTTGCTTGTGTGTGAAGCTTTTGCTTTGTTTTTCAATTATGTTTATCTCAACCCATGAGTTTTCTCACTTTAACTCTTCCAGTTCTCTCCCCCTTCCCACCATGGGGTGAGTGAGTGAGTGGCTGTGTGATACTTATTGCCAGCTGGGGTTAAACCACGACAACCCCAAAATAGGGATCCAGACCCACATGTCAAAAATCTTGGTTTTGAGACAGAGTCCTTTTGAACCAGAGCTCACTCGAGGTCTGTTCCCTAGTACCAGTGGAAGATTGCTATCTTCTTAAACAGATAGCAATTAAAAGGCCCTCTAAGATGTACTTTAATACAAATAATGTATAAAGATAACACTGTCATATTTCATAATATGATGACTGTAATTCCACTCTTGTTAAAGAGCAATTGCAGTGTAATTATGATAAGTATGTTCTCTGTCACACTTTAATACCACAAATATAAATGTAATATAATTAAACTCCATTGTAATATGTATTAGTATTGCAGAATAATTGTATGATAATGTAATAGCATAATTGGTAATTATAGGATGCATTACATGTATCAGTATTTTACATATGTGCACACACACATGCACACACCCCTTCACGTCTTGCAAAATAAGTGACTGAATGTTTCACGGTGTGGCTCAGGATAAATACTGTAAATGTCACTGCAATAGTGTATATTCAATTCAGGTAGCATAGAGTCACCAGAAAGCTAATACAAACCATTCACTCATGTGGTTAATGTTCTTATTACATCAACAGAAATAATTATTGATTGAGCAAAAAACCCACAATGTAATTACATTTTAATTGCAATATAATTCTACTGTAACTATGCTTTTTTTTCTATTATTTGGCTTGGCCAATAACAATCAGGTTCATGAGACATTGTTCTCATAATTTTAAAATATTGTGTTATTGTGCAATATTGCACAGCCTCCCAAGAGAAAAGGATTCATCACTGATCAGTTATGTCAACCTAAACCTGTATTAGTGTTGGAAAATTAACTATAAAGAGCTACATTGATGGGTAGCCCTCCTGAACTCTTTGTGTTTCTGGTATCTCCAAATCACCAACACTCAAAAAATCTGAAAAAAAAATACTGAATGGAAAGATGTGGTGTTAAAAGATATGTCCCTCTAAAGACAGTGATAACAGAAGATGTTGCTCCACTGAAGCTCTGAAGACAGTTTGATTATTTGTCTCAGAAAGAAGAAAGGGTTGGGAGACCTCACAGGCGACAACACGCAATTATCTCATCATCATCCTCAAAGCATTTTTTGTGTCTAAATCATTAGGATGAGCAATTAGTATCCTCCTTTCCTCTATTTCCCCTCTTTTTTCCCATTCATTAAAAAAAAAAAAAAAAAAAAAAAAAAAGAAGAAGAAAAATCAAACCCAAAGAAAAAGTTGGAAAAGGAATGAAATCCTGTGTACCTCCCGGATACTCTGGATCACATGGTAGCCATAGCAACAAGCATCTCAACAGAACTCCTTTACCTTTGATTTTTTCATTTTTGTCTTAATGTTTACATAAAATAATGGAATTTCTGTTCACAGTTCATCTCCTCTATAGGCCAGTGATTACTGGCCAAAACACTTTGTGCAGTTTCTCATGAACTGTTCTCGCTCTTGCTCACTACATGCTTGACGGCATAACCCAGTACCAGCTGAAATCAAGTTGACCATGAAGTTTTCAGAGACAATTATTACAACTCCCCCCGAAAAAAACAACAGGAGAGGAGGGTGGGAGATGGGTTGGAGACACATCTTGAGCTGGTGGAGTGACACAAACCAGTTAAACACTGTGACTCATTGCCACTGCACCTCCTGGGGCCAATTGTTCTGATGGGGCCCAGAAAGGATTAAACAGATTCAGAGGCACAATCCAGCCATGGTTACAGAACATGTTTGTTCAGACACAGTTTCCAGATCAGAAAAAAAAAAAAAAAAAAAAAAAGTCAATTTAGTGACTGCTGGAAGTAAGGAGTGTCATGAAAGATGGGATTACTTTATGCTTACTCCTTTTTGCTTTATTTTTGTCATAGACATCTGTTATTGGCACTAGCTCCATAGACACTGGTCTCACCCAGGATGGATGTCAATGTTTTTTTTGTGCTCAAAGTCACACACAGACTTCAAACTTCCCATCTGCCCTGGTGAACAGCTATGCTGCAAGATGAGGAGTGATACCAAGAGGGGCTGAATGGGGAAGCCTGGATTAGCCTTCCATCTGATTCCAGCCTGGATCAGCATTCAGTAGAGACTCCAGCCTGGTCTTGTTAGGTTTGTTTAGCCTAGAAAAGAGAAGGCTCCAGGGAGACCTTAGAGCAGCCTTCCAGTGCTGAAAGGGGGCTACAGGAGAGGTGGGGAGGCACTCTTGGTCAGGGAGTGTAGCAATAGGACAAGGGGTAAGAGTTTTAAGCTGGAAGAGGATAGATTTAGGTTAGATATTAGAAACAAATTCTTGACTGTGAGGGTGGTGAGGCACTGGCATGGGTTGCCCAGAGAAGTTGTGGGTGCCCCATCCCTGGAGGTGTTCAAGGCCAGGCTGGATGAGGCTTTGAGCAACCTGGGCTAGTGGAAGGTGTCCCTGCCCATGGCAGGGGGTTGGGACTAGATTATCTTGAAGGTCCCTTCCAACCCAAACCGCTCTATCATTCTATGTTTCTATATGATTCGAGTTCAGAAAGGATCTCTGGTGAGACCCCGTGTCTGATAAATGCAGGGCAGGCTCTGGTCAAATTGTGTAGTAAACCACAGCACTCTGCAGATCATGGACTGCACTCCTGACAGTGTCTCTCAGTCTGGTGACACTGAGTTGTGTCTCCAGAGCTGGGAATGGTTTGTGAATTTTCACGACATGGCAGGGAAACCTGAGGCAAGCACAACAGCATAGGCAATGAGCTCGGAGTCATGGCCCAATGCCTGCCACTGCAGAGGTATTCAAGCCTGGTGTCTTGCTTGAGTTCTTTTTGAAAAATTAGCTAATTTCAGGCTAAGACTCAAAGCAGAAGTTCAGGGTGGTGAGGGTTTACCCCACAGGCACCAGATTCACCCAAATCCTCCAGGAAAGCAGGTTTCCTCTCAACTGCAAGGAATAAGTCCAGCAAAAGAATTGGAGATTTTTTGTGTGTGTGTGTTGTTTGGGGGTTTTTTGGGTTTTTTTTGTTGTGGTGTTTTTTTGTTTTTTTTTACATCAAACCCCACAGGAGACATTGACAAGGAGCCTGGCTTTTACTGCTTTGACTCTTGTTCTTTCTCACCTTGCCCAACAGAAACACTATGGACACACGAAGCAAAAGAGCCCTTAACCTGCCTTACATTTCCAGCTCTTCTTTCTCTCCTGGAGCATGCAGACAGACTGCAGCAGCTACAAGAGAGGGGCCAAGTGTTTTTGTGCTTCTCCCCAGAGTCAGGAGATGATTGTGGTGGAGTCAGACTCCGTGCTAGGGCTTGGGCTTGCAACCAACACTGACACTGCATTGCAGCACTAGGGAAAGTGGGGAGGGAGGAAAGCCGATGTGCACCTTGCAGTGAAAACAGCACAGGCAGGATCCTTCTGCCCATCTCTGATGGGAATCCTTGTCAAAGAGGGCTATGGTCCCATAGCACCTCGTCACAAAAAGGTACAGAGAGGAGGTTAGCACTGGCACTTGGAAAAAAAAAAAAAAAACAAACAACAAAAAACCCAAACAAACAAAAACCCCAAACAAACAAACAAAAAAAACAAACCAAAAAACCCCTCCCAAATGTGTAAAGCATAAGCCTAGCTGAGCTGGCATTTCGGTTTCCTTCCACAGTCACCATGCTACCAGTCTAACTCATTACTTTATTGAGTGCTCTGGGATACTCAGAGTGTGAGACTGTGCTCTTAGAAAATACACTGCTGTCCTACAGTCAATTCCACTCTTGCTCAATAGAAAGCAGATCAAGCTATTACAAAGAAAACCCCACCAGAACCAATAACCGTACCAGGCATGGTGTTATGCTAAGACGCGGCTTCAATAAATTATCAGCTAAGAAGAGTCTGGATCCTTTAATACTCCAGGGATTGGTGGCTGCACAAACCTATGTGTGCATACAGATAAATGAGGTTCAACAGATATACTGGATGCTATTGTTGGAGTAACAAGGAATGGCACATTTAAAACTCCAGCTTAAAACTGGTACTTACTGACCCATCTCCAGAGATTAAAAATGTCACATTTTAGGGATGTGGTAGCTAAAGAAGGGGGAATCCTACATGTCAAAACCCCTAAGATTACATTTATGTAAAGGAAGATCTGTAAAGGATTGTCTTTGCTGTGGGTCTTTGGGACTCATTTATGCTGTCAGATCATGGTATATGCTGAAAACAACCTTCAGGTGAGGAAATCAAAGACTGGCTGGTGGGTGGAAGGAGATTTGGCAGGACTGCAGACAAAACTAGAGAAAAAAATCAGGAGGCAAATTTCATCTTTGGGAGGGGAAAGTCTTTTAGTTGAATCCACTTGAAGAAGGATTGGAAGAATAGATGAAGAACATGTTCATGAAGAAATACCAGTGGGATTTATTTCCCCGCAGCACATGGTTAATGCTAAGGACTCACTCAATGCCATGAGCCTTCCTGAAGGTGTTGAGGAGTCCCTTTACAAGAAGTGAGTTTTTTTCAAGAGCGTGGGTAGTTGGTTTCAGAAATCATAGCAGGGCTGATTCTCAAAGAAGAGACCTCAGCTCTTCCTGGTGGTCAGACCCTTCCAAGTGCCCTGAGTTGGGCCATCTGGTGAGCTGAGGCTTCTGTTATTGAGACATCCCTGAATCTCTGGTGACATTAAAAGCGGTCAGGCGATCTGTGAGATAAGCTCCTCCTTATCTAGAGGGTCCAACTTTCATCTCAGAGCTGGGGCAAGAAATCAGTTAAAAACTTCCTCTGAAACCTTAGGTGTCTGCAACTGGCTACAACATCCATTGTCATGTTTACCCATCACTCATCATATCCTTAACCTTTTGAAATGTCCAACATATCTTTAGTGAACTAAGCTGGCAGGACCATGTATTTTACTGTTATATCTGCAAATATGCAAACAAGGCAGACTAGGAAATGAGGAAAAGGGAAGGTAGCTATGAATAACTGACTGAATATTAAGTTGAAGAAAAAGAACATCACTTGCCCAAACTTTTCTTCCTTCCTTCCTCCGTGGACTCCCAGCTGAACTACTGATCAGCCTCGACTCATTGCCTAGCTGATGATCTCTGAAAGATTACAGCCCCAAGCGTTATCTTCCAGGGAATTTCCTTGCATTTCTCTGCACAGCCTGTAATCGGATATGAAGCTTTTTTGGGATGCATTAGCACAAATGACGCTCTGCAGATAGGAATTGTGTTGCAGAGTCTGCGGCATGCAGACATAAGTCCTCCCTCCCTTCATAGCTATTGTTACTATTATTATTACAGATTTCATAATAACATGACTTGGAGGGTCACAATTTGTCTGGGAGACACAAACTCTAAAAATGATGTAGTCTCCCTTTTCATGCCTCCCTTGCCAGCAGTAGGATGTTGACATGATTTAATTCCTGGGGAGAAAAGAAGTGAGGGAGGGGGGCAGGCAGTGGGTCCAAAATTATAGTGGAATTGAATCCCCATATCATGAACTGGAACAGAATTTGCCATCAATAGTATTTGTAAAATAAAACAGTGTTGGCACTTTTTTTTAATACTGGAACTTGCATGGATTCTGTTTATTATTGCTTGTTGGCTAGATTTTTCACAAGAACCCAGTTTTACCAAAAATGGAGTTGCCTTTGCAGTTGTTGCAGTTGTGGGAAGATGCAGGTTATTCTTCTAAGAGAACCTATTTGCAGCAAAATCTGCTTTCCTGGGAAAGCCAAGATAAAACAGCTCAAGTTCTCTGTGTCCTGGAGAAGTGTCATAGTGGGAAGCTGGCTCAGGGGAACTTGGAATCAAAAATGGGGATTTTCATTTCTAGAGGACTGGCTTGATTCCTGTTTGGACCAATTATGAAAAAAATGGAAGTTTCCATTTAAATCAGTCATGAGAAAAGGAGATCTCCTTTTCACAGCTCCCTGATGGATTTTGTGGTCCTTCCTAAATTTCTAACCAACCTGGTGCTCACACCTCAGAAACTCCAAGACGAACAAGTACTGACAACCCTATTGATGATATTCTTCAATGAAACTGAGACACTTCTCCTCTGAGATCTGGTCTGAGAGACACTGCTGAGGAAGGATGGATGGAGTCCAGCTTCTTTTTGCTTGTAGTGCATATTTTAATCTCCAAAGCTTTCAGTCCCACACCTTTTGTAAGCATGAAAATAAGCTTCCAAGTAAAGATCTTCTGCTGACTTAAACCAGGAAAACTCTAACATATCAAGCAAGTACTATAATTTCAAACTAACTCATTATTTTTTAACAGAGGACCAGAGAGAAAAAGTTTCCTTTCTTACAGTAAGACAATATCTCTCCTTGGCTATTCAAGGAAGGAACAAAAAAAAACCCCCATACCCTATCATCGTGGATAGCTCTTGATCTCTGCAAAAGAAACAGCCTGGCTTGGTGGTCATACAGCACCAATGAACCAAGCCTGCCTCACACCCTCTGGGATTTAACAGCAGTGATTGCTCAATGTAAGAATCCTAAAAAAGAGCTGGTCATTTTCCAACAGCTAATGACGAGTTTGTTAGTTAATGGTCCAGATCAAAGCCAAGGGCGATTAATGATCTAACAAACGAGTCGATAAACTGGTGATGAAGACCAATTACAATCCCTATCATCAACAGCCCCAACCAAAGAATCACCTTTATTAGTCTTTTCCTTCTACTGTAAGGTCCATGAAAAGCAAGGAGCTATTTTGGGAAATTGTTTGTTCCCTGGGAATCAATAACCAATCAACATCTGGAGTTTATTGCAGAAAAAAAAATGCATATGCCAGAAAACAAACCCTCCAAGAAACATTTTACCTAGAAAATAAATGAACCCAACACCAAGGCCTGATTTGCCTTAGACTCAGCCTTTCAACAGCTTTTTCAAGGGGATTCTTCTTTTTCTTTGTTTAAAATTCTTTCCAAAAAATCTGCAATGCTGGGGAAAAGCACATGTAAATGGAAACCTATTTCCTGAGGTGTGACACTGACGGGATGACCAAAGCGAGCTCCTTTGCTGTGACAGCAAAAAGGTTCATCTGAGAGAAACTCATATAAAAAGTAGGGATATTATTTTAAGAACTAGAGAATTCACAACAAACTTACTGGGTCCTTAAAGAACCCAGGATTCAAAGAACAACACTGAATAAAAGACTTACTCCATCTTCCTACCTCTAGAGGTATTCCACCTTGCAGAAAGCATCCCTCAGCTTTTAGAAGCTTCTCAACCCTAGTAGCCCAGTATGTCATTGCTTGTCTCCATAGGAAAAGCTCTGTTATATCTTATTTAGACATCCTGCAATCTAAGCTGAAGTTTTTTCTTCTGTAGATTCAGAGACTGACCTTATTTCCTTTCTTTGTTACAATTCCTCCTGTACACCCACATCAGGCAAAACAGTCTCGTGTCTGCCTTTATTATACTTTTCAGTAGACTGAAAAAAAAATCCTATTTGTTTATTTATTTATTTTTCAGCATCAGTGGTGTTCTAATTTAAACTTTGAACTCACCAGCTCATAAGAAAACTCACCAGAAAAATGCCCTACCAGAAAATCCTAAATACTCAGTTTCACTATTTAGGGAAAGCACATGCCTTTGGCCCAACTCTCCTATTTGGAATCAAGAACTGCTGATTCAGAGGCATTAGAGGAGACACAGACAGGCATCTCTTTCAGTGTCTATCTGGTTTCATCACCAGCCAGGTTCTTTAGAGGACAGCGTTGGATATCATACTGCTGTGATCTGCACTGATGTGTTCAGCTCAAAAGAGAGTGTCAAAAATATCACTCAGGAGCTTTGGGAACTGTTGGAGTCAAGGAGTAGAACTCCTCTATCCCCTTTACTTATTCAGCCAGTTATATGTCACTTACTGAAAGTATTGTTTTCCTACTGCTCCTTCTTTCCAGAAATTAAGAGTGCAGTGGATACCAACCCCTTCCCAGTATAGAAAAAGAATTGAGATGGCAATATGAACAAAAGGAATTGGGTGGGAGAAAGAGGTAGTAGGAGCAAGTGATAGTTTAGACGTCAGTAGACAGGATTAAAAGGGTGTTGTGTGTGCAGTAAAAGTGGGGTAAAATAAACTCTTTTTCTGTAGGAAAACAGCTGCAGCTCATGTCCTCCTGTCCTAGGATAAGATATCTGCACTCTGCTAAGGCTTATATGTGAGCCCCCTGCTAAAAGTATGAAGGCATTTAACTCCAACAGACAGCACATACCCAAGATTTACTATTGGTTTTGACAGTAACCACACTGGAGGCACAGAGACAGGAGGAGTGGTACAAGAATGTAAGCCTTCAAACAGTCAAAAGAGAATGAGAGCAACTTCCTGAAAGTGATTTAGCCCACCAAAGCATTACCTTGGATTTATGAGCAGATGACGATGGTGGTCTCAAGGTCTGGTTTTGATTTCATGCCCAGTTCATGGTTTCATGCCTCCATCTTTGGGGGTAGCAGTGGATACAGTGCATTAGTGTAGTCTGCACTGATGGCATCAGCCCAGCCTAGCTCTGATTGCTTGAACTGCACTGGTGTAAATCATCTCTCATCGCCCCGCGACAATGTGAGTCGCTGATCCTGGCACTTGGCTGTTTTGGCAGGTCTCCCAGAATTCTTTGCATGGCTCTCAGCAGCCAGGGGATGCTTTCAATGGGATTTGTGGGTAGAGGTATATTGACTTCTCTGTGCCTTGGTTTCCTCATCAGTGGAATAAAGCTAATAACCCATACCCACTCCTTAAAATAAGAAAGGCAAACATTAATCAAAAAACTTATCAACCTGTGGTTTATATAATGCTTTGTGATCTTGTGGCAGAGAGAATTCTAGGAGAGAAAAGTCAAGTTATTATGAATAGTCTGAAAAGTCTCTCCTCCATGTACCGTTGATTGGTTCATGCTCACTTAATCTCTCAACTCAGTTGGGCGTCTGCTTACCCAGAACTAACCCCAGGGATGGGAAGCCCAATTCACATTCCACTTGCAACCTGCAAGGTGAGGCAGTGATCTTATTCACCAGCTGGACCTGGTTAGAGGGTATTGTCTTGTTTCCGTTTTTAAATACTGAGCTGTCCTGCTAAGCTTGTCCCTATTTGTCTTACTCCTTTGTTCCCTGACAACCATTTTGACTTCATTTCCTCTCCTTCTTCCCCTGATTTACAAACCTTTATAGTTTAACCTACTACTGCTGCCATACTTTTTTTAATGTCAAATTCCCCTCCACCACCACTCCATCCAATCTTTATTAATTACCTAGGCAATAACCTTCAGTTATTCTGTAAATTAATGAACAGCTGAGCTGCCTTGGTGTTGAGCTTTCCTCCTGCCAAGCAGCATGGTACCAAATTCACCAGTTTGTAGTCTTTGCAATAGGTATTTTGATAGAACAAAATTTGTAACTTGAGATAAACTTTTTGCTGTTGCCCAAGAAAGACCCATTCTGAATGATTTGAACACAAGTGAGCAGTATTAGGATTGTCATTCGTCTTCTGAACTTCAAAAGGTTCAAGAAATCACAACAGAGCTCCCCACCTCCGCAGGCACCTTTCTAACACCACAGCTTTTGGAGTGGACCTGCAGAAGAGTTGTGATCTATGCTATGCCACAAAATTGGGGATGGGTGGCTATCAACTTTTGTGGTTTGGACACATGTTGACTCAGTGGGCTAAAGTCTAGTCTCATCTCTACCAGCAGAAACAAGGCGGCCAAAAAAAAATGTGAACTGGATGACTATTTCTCTTGAAAACAAGCTTACAGATTAGAAACTGCACTGAAAGGCAGAAGATCAGAGTTCATCCTTGATTCCCAGGTGTGTGATTTCTTGGGCACCCTCGGGTAAGTCACTTGGTTCTGTGTCTTGGCTGCTCTGTCTGTTAAAAAATGCACTGTGGGGTACTGAGTCTTTCTTAGAGTGTCTCAAGCAATGCTTTTAAGTCTCACATGAAAGCTCTGCAGGAGGGAGCAGTTGCTACTAGCAGAATCACATCAGCTTCATGTATACGTGAGAGGGTCTTCAAAGTCCCAACTTTGTTATCTGCCTCCTCAGTAGCAACGTTATGGTGCCCTCCTGCTCTAACACACAAGTCATTTGCCTGAAGGTCCTTAATTCTAACAAGATCAGACTCATAACACTCAGCACAGGCAGGAACTAGTGCAACTTTACAGATGATGCGTGGATACAGAGAACCTGGTCTAGTGGAAGGTGTCCCTGCCCATGACAGGGGGCTTGGAACTAGATGATCTCTAAGGTCCCTTCCAACCTGAATCATTCTATGATTCTATGAGAAGAGTTGAGGTGGGTACATTGCTGACATGGGCCCAAAGGAGCCAGCGTTCAATCCTGTTCACTGAGACACAGGTCATCCTCTTGTACATATGGTCGAGGTTCTACCTGTTCTGCAAAGATGGGAAATACTCTCCAATCTCTGTTTGGGATACCCCTCTGTGTGACTGACCAGCAAAGTGATTATTGTTTCCAGTGATAAAAGATCAGTCCTATTCTGTCCAGGGCTCAGTCCTCCCCCAACAGACTGCTGAAATTAATAGAAAAATTCTCACTGATTTTAGGAAAGAACATGACAGGGCATTAATTTCTTGCTTTTCCTCTCCAGAAGGAACCATTTACTCTTCTCTCTCTGGAACAGTTGGAGAAATTTTTCACCACTGCACTGATGGAAGAAACGACTCTGCTTAATAGAAGCAGATTGAAAAAATATGAGGTCATTTGGTCACAAATGAAAAACTTGCCTACTCTAGTAGTTTAATGCTGAGTTTGCCTGGCCCCTTCTATGATTAGATTATTACTTATTCACTTATTCATCTATTTAATCATATCAAGGGAGGGTGCCCTACATGACCCATCTGGGTACTTGGTGATTCTTTTGTTCTTTTATTCTGCTTTTCACTGAGATTATTTCCATACAGGTTCCTTTCATAATGAGCCTTGAATTATTTCACTTTATCATCCATAAGGTGCTCTCTGGTTTGCTGGTGTGTCCCCTCTCTTTCTGAGCTATTCCTGCAGGACACATTACTCTTAAGTGACTCACAAGAATCAGCCACTCGTGGAGTCCTGGATTTTAAGGCTAGTTGAACCCATCTCTTTCTTACCTCCTGAATGGTGATGGTCTTAGCTTGTTAGGGCACTAAGCCCCAGGACACCTGGTTAATTTCAGATCTCCTTTTTTTTTAACTTTACCTCAGCATCCTTACCCATAAATTGAGGATTTCTCTGATGAAGTGTGGGGATTTTTATGTAAACTAGTTTAGTAAGAGAGAAATATCACGGCAATATGAAAGCCTGTGTAGGACACATTGTTTATTGATTTCTTGTGAAGTTGTCCCCTCAAATAGCTATTATTTGTTTAAGAATTGGCACCACATTTCCTGATTGAATCTGCCTAGTTTAATGGTGAGTCATTACATACAACGAGGCTTCCTCTGCCACAACACACCGGCACAGCACATCCAAGAGACAGTAATGTTAACATTATCTTACTTTAAAGAATACATAAGAAATGAGGTGACTTGCTTTTGGCTGTATAGCTCAGTTAGTAGCAGAGGTAGAAAGAAAATCATGGGGCCCTGATGACCAGTTTTATGCTTGAACCATCAGACCACACCCTTGTATTATGGTTTATTTGTAGTGTTGCTTAGCTTTCCTTAGTGATGGTATAAGGTTGGATAACTTGGGCTCTTTCTTAGCCTCACACAGCATGCATGAAGATGGACACTTAATTACGCTTATAAAATCAGGATCCTTTCAAAACAGCAAGCAAATGCTAGAGATTAATAATAAATCTGCAATAACACTCATACATCTCTTGCTAATAAAAGATGCAGTAATCAAAACTCCTTGTTGACTTCATAACTGAGTAGTAAACACTCAGTTTATCTGAGCATAACAAAGGACAAAACTCAGAAAGGTGACTCAGATCCTCAGTGAAGGAAAATATAAAAGGTTGCATGTTCAACTTTTCTCTAGAACACAGAAGTTTAGACCAATACTCTTCTACACGACTGGCAGCTGAAAGCTGTGCCTTAAGAGGAGAGCCTGGGAAGAAAACATGCTCAAAGAAATTCCAGGAAAGAAATGAGGCATTTGAAATGCAGTTATCCTGCCTCATCTCTCAAGTGAAAGGTTATTACCATTGTGATTTCATCCAACACAGGAGCTGAGATCTGCATCTGCCTTGGAAGAGAGAATACTGGCTAAAGGAGGAAAGAGTTGGAAAATGTTCCAGGCACCTAATTGACATTCATGGCAGTAAACTGCAGCAGGCTTGGCCGGGGGAAAAGTTGATTAATAAGTGTTAGAGCACTGTCTCATAAATCTGCTGCTCTCATGGTGTTGCATGAGCTATGGGAGTCCCAAAACACCAAACTGTTCTGGTGTAAGAACACGAGAGGCATGGAGTAGTGTTAGCATCCCATGCTGGCACATAGAATTATAAAATGGTTTGGGTTGGAAGGGACTTACTTTAAAGATCACCTAGTTCCAACTCCCATGTCATGGGCAGGGACACCTTCCATTAGATCAGATTGCTCAAAGCCTCTTCCAAACTGGCCTTGAGTCACCATATTGAGTATGTAGCCATGTTTTTTTGTCTGTCCACAGTCATCCCATCAACCTGTTCCAAGAAGAGTCCCAAGACCAATCTCCAGACATATTTGGAAGAGGAGTTTCAGACCTTCCTTTCTTGTCTAGGTACATCGAACCAGGATGGACCAAGTTTCACCAGCAGGTATCCACTTGCTCAGTTCCTTCCAAGCATGGTGTACACACTAAAGAGTAGACTAAAGTTTGTCTAATAGCCAGAAAGCTTATTTCTGCTTTTCATCTCACAGACAATGATAGTGCACAATGGTATGTGTCTTAATGTCTTGGAAAACTGCTGATTTAAAGAGTCTAATTATATCAAGTGCTGGGGATGTATGAGAGCTACAGAGCTTTCTCAACCCTCACTTCCCAATATCAGGGTCTGGGACTAACAAATATACACAGTAGGCCCCCTATTCCCTAACTTTATCTGTTTTCAAGGTAGATACTTTCATAAAAGCAAGTCTGTAGGCTCCCCAAATAGTCAGTAGTAGTCTAGACAATGTAATCAATGAAGAGTAGGACATGATTCATCAGACAAAAGGCAGATACCTCTCCATTGACTCCACAAATGGATCACAGTCATGACTACCCTGTCAAAACCATGTGATTCCGGGACATTTGAGATTTACAAGAACTCCAGAAAGAAATAATGCTGTAATTTCAACTGGGATTTCACTGAAGAAAACCAGTGGGTACTCACTGGGTGTTTGACCAATGCAGAAGGTGGCTGCCCAACACGTTAGACAGAGATGTTCATTGGAGTTTGTTCTGCAGAGACCAAAAACTCAAAGGACCAAAATAGTGAGAAGATGGAGGAGCTGACTTAGAGACACTACAGAGACAGTCTTCAAATACAGCCAAAAGTAGAAGGAGCAGCCACCCATGGATAGGTGCCTGGTAGGTGAAAAAAATCCTTAAGACTGATATCCCTCACAGCAGTGATGCCCACTACTTTATGGACCAGACTGGATGTGTATTGAGAGATGTGACCATAAGCACAATGTTTCTCCAGAACAATTGTAATTTTAATACCCTCAGCAATATGGGGAATAAACATGCCTCTTTGCATTATGTTCATTCATAACACAGGATCAGAAACACCATTACAAATAATATTCACACCATGCTGTGTTATTAAAGCCAGTGGGTTTTGGATGGACTGGGAGCCAAGCAGTGGTTAGGCAAAAGCTGATCAGAAGTCTGAGCAATGACTAAAGAGCAAGTTTATAAAAGAAATTGGCAAATGATGAAAATAAATTGTCAGGTGATGCAGTCATGAAAGGCAAACAAATAAAAACAAATTCAGGGAACAGCAATTTCTTTCTAAAGGCAGAAGAGTCAACACATCTAAGAGGAAAGTGAGGGGAGTGTAGAGACAAAGGAGAGGAGACAAATTGCATATTTCCATTCTGAGGAGTGAAAAACAAGTTGCAGACCAGACAGACCAATGAGATACTTTATTACTTCAGCTTTCTGGCAATTTATTGCTGTCTATTTTTCTTCTTATTTTACCACAGTACTGAATCCATCTCCTGTGCAAAGTGTCCATTATATAGAGTCAAAAATAACTTTCCAAGCCCAATGTGATCTGGATTGCAGCAGGAGCAGTGATGAGCCAAGTAGGGAAATATTTCTCATCTGCCGCTGCTGTTTCCAAAAACCAATCATGTGAATGTGTTAATCTGGACTTAACAGTATTAGAGTATTCAGTGATTTGGAACCTAGAAGAAAATGGGGTCAGAAACCCAATGAAGATTGAAGCCTAATATTACGCCTCTTTTCAAGATGGGTGAACAGGTCATGTTATCACAGTATATACCCTGCCAACATGTGAAGGTGGCAACAGCTTTCTGATATTACCCTTAAAAAACTGATATCACCCTTAAACACTGATATCACCCTAGCTCACGTACTCAGCCTCTTCAATTTGTTTTCAAACACAGGAGAAGAAGAAGAAGAAAAAAAAAAAAAAAAAAAAAAACCAGAAAATATCAGGATATTGTATACCCAATGGAGTTTTAAATCTTGTAATTGTACCAGATACCAAACATCTCAGGTTTCACTTGCTGGAAAGTAGGAGGTGCAAAAAGAAAAACCCAATATACGGGTGTATATTTATGATGTAGCTTAGAAAATGGTTAGGCCCTATGAGATGGAGTCAAAGTGATGAAGCAAGACCTGCTTTTCTCTGGTCTATAAGATTCACTGTCTGCTGTTCCTTAGATGAAGGGTGAATGCATTTTACGTGTCAATCTAAGCTCTGAATGAGCTCTTCCAAGTCAAAAGTGAGTGTTCATCGCCTCTTCATGAAAGAAGGCAGAGCTATTTTCTCCACATTCCAGACTGGGGCTTCAGGCATAGAGACGTGGAACAAGTTTTTCAGGTTCACACAGGGATCCTGAAGGCGAGTTGTAGTTGCCAGCTGTGTAAGCCAACCATTTTCCTCAGAGACCCCTCCAACACCTCTTTGAAGGATGTGGCTCTCTTTGCAAGCTCAAAGAGTGAAACAGTTTGAATGGAAAGGGCTGGGAACACAGGCATACAGCTCCGGGCTCTTTTTCTTCACTGAAATACTCAATTGACTGTTGTCTGTGGATACCTAACCAATTACTGCAACAGCCAAAGAAATTAAATACATTATCTTGGCTCAGGGGAAAAAAAACCCAACAGCTGCCACTTCAATAGAGAAAAAAATAATAATTCAGGAACACATTTCTTAGACTTCTGTAGGGCCCTTTTTTACAGGAATTATCCTAGGCATTAAAAAAAAAAAAAAAATTCCTGCCCTAGATAGAAGGGCATATCAGCCCCCCAGCTTCACTGTTACGTCATTGAATGACTGTTGACTGGATTAATAGGCATCTCAATCAAAAACACTTTTTGGAGCAGAACTTGGCTGCAGCTGCTTCCATTCTGGGGATCCCCTACTGTGGTCTATAAAGCAGCAGACTGAATACTGATGGAGAATTGCTGGAAAATAGCAATTGTAGCTGTGATTATTATTAACATGTATGCCTGGACATTAGATCTTGGCATCTGAGTGAAAGAATATTAGTCAAGATGCTGGGGTCGTGCTTTGGTGTACCAGGACTCATATTTAGAAGGAATATATACAGCAGCAAACACCTTCACAGTGTGAAAGGTGCATCAATTATACTTTCTGTGACAACTTATTGTCTTTGTGGAGATATATACACTGGTGATACATCCTAGCCTTGAAAATCCGGTTGTTCATTGGATTTATTAATGGCAGAATGGTTTCTCTTTAAACATAGCCATTTTAGGAGGTTCAATATATAACAAGGGCTTTGGATCAGCACTGCTTCTATTCATTCCCCTGAAGATACCTAGAAAACTAATTTGTTTGCAGAAACTGTCCCTGGTGAGCAAGTTTTAGAGAAAAAAATGCCAACCTGTCTTTCTTCCCTTGCTCTCCATCCAAATCCACGTGGGATAGGCGCTTTTCAAGTATGGGCAGCATTGGTTAATCACTGATTTTTGTGAAGCACAAAAAGTCCAGCTGACAGTAACCTGAGCATGGGCAGATTTGTTGCTGCATGTATCCAAGACCTCTCATCCCAGGAACCAAGAACTAAGATGACACAGCCCCATACGTTTCCCTCGAGCTGAGAGAACCTCGAGCTGAGAGAAGCCAGATGTTCTCTGCCTGTTCCAAACCACCATCACCTCTTGCATGAGAATGCCACCAATCCCTACCTGCTGCAATCCCAGAAACAAGGAGTTTGAGATCAAGTAGCTGTCGAGGAGAAGAATACAACAGATTATGGAAATCTGTGAGCAGATCTAATGCTAAACCAGAGAAGCTGTGGATGCCCCATCCCTGGAGGTGTTGATAAGGCCAGGTTGGATAAGGCTTTGAGCAACCTGGGCTAGTGGGAGGTGTCCCTGTCCATGGCAGGGGGGTGGGAACTCGATGATCTTTAAGGTCCTTTCCAACCCAAACCATTCTATGATTCTATAAACCCAGGCTTGCTAATGCCTCATAAATGTCACCCTATTCTTCTTTCAAGTAAGTATGAAGAATAGAGCAAGGGACACTTGTACTCTGCATTACTAATGTTGCCACAGCCAGGTCTGCTGGACTGCTGATAAAAATGTATCTCAGCAAGTCTCTGACACCTCTAAATACCTGTCCTTGTTTCCCTAGAGGAAATTGGGATCTGGGGCCCATAGGGATGATGTGAAATGGCAGCAGAAGCATCCCAGAGGGACATGCAGCCAGAGACTCTAAGTGAAAGAAGCAGAGAAATGTTGTGATGCTGAGTGGAAACATAATTCTCAGAGGTGTAGCAAGCTTGGCTAAACAACTTTTCACCCTGTCTCTGTTAACTCAACTGAGGCCACCCTCCAGCACCCCCCATAAACCCATAAACTTCCTCCTGGTCATCCCAGTTCAGTAGTGTCAGTCTGTTTCTCCCTGGAGCAGCTGGCGGGAAATGTTAGGTTTTAAAATGCATCCTCAGGATAATAGTATAACTGCTGTTTTATTTCTAAATTGTGTATGACCCCCCCAGCACATGCTCCCAGCAGGGATCTGTCTCAGAGCTGCACAACTGTACTGTCAGATCCACGCTTGTCATTAACCTGGAGCAGTTTAAGAGGAGATGGTCCCACTTTTCTTGGTGTTTCGTTGTTTTAAAAATGAAGTCAGCTAGGTCAACAAATTAAGAGCCATTATTCTGGTGGTTTTCAGGTAAAGGAGAAGTAGGCACCAGGACTGGTAACCCCTCAGTTGGGGTGAGGTGACCTCAAGGCGGTGTGGACAGAGGAGGATCAACAGGAGAAGGAAAGGGGAATTTTTTCAACCACTCAAAGCAGTGTTACCTGTTGTATCTCAAGCTATGTCTATCAGGATTTTGAGAGGAAAAAAGGGTTTATTTTTGTGCAAATAGCTTTACTGAGTCTCGGTTAGGCTGTGGGCTAGCTCTGCCAGGATTATATTGGCTTTTCTGCAGCACAATCAATACAATTCCTTCCAGTTTAATTTCTATTTTTCAGTCAGCTCAGAAAATGAGGAGGTCTGAAAAGAAGCTGAAGTAGGAGAAGTTACACTGCTTTTACGCTAGCTCACTGATGCCCATTTCTCATGTGGATTACGACCTGTGGTCCCTTTGCACAACAAGACTGTGCCAGTTCAAAGCATGGCATGACATACCATGTGCCTCACTAGAAAAAAAAAGTTCTTCCCTTCTTGTGATGTATACACAGTGCTGGCAGGAACTGTGCCCCATAAGTGGTATAGACAGGGCTAAAACTGAACTTATCTCCAGGGAAGGATGCTGAACTGCAGAAGGGAATTTAGCGAAGCTCCTTTAATGTGCATGATGAATGCTTGACCTGAGGGGACACACTGCAGCAAGTGACCTTTCCGACATCAGACGTCCTTCGCCACAGCTTGAATTATTCTGTGATCCCTGCAGAAAGGACCCTGGGATTTGTCACTGGAGATTCAAAACGGCTATTAAAGCCATCTGCCCTGGGCCTGACCTGGTTTGCTTTCCGATATCAAATAGGTACCACAATCATTTCTGGAAGATGGGGAGCACTGCCCTTACATACACAGACACATGCAAAACCTTTTCCCAAACATCTAACACACATTGATTTTTTTTCTTTGGGTTCTCCTTTGAGGTGATCTTTCCAAAACACTGACCCAGTGACCCCATTCCCTCCCCCAACACCCCCCCGGCCCTGCCCCCAGTAGGCCTCCAATTAAATCCAAAATTGCCTCTGTACAAAAGCAGCTCTGTCAGCTCCATTCAGAGAGGAACAAGTGGCCTGAATAGCTTTGGGTGCATTGGAAACTGAGAAACAGTGTGGTCTTGTGTTAAAGTTGAATGGTGGCGAGGGGGGCGGTTGGAGGTTGAGGGGGAGCATTGAATCAGTTAAAGTAATTATTGAGTCGTTCGGGAGGCTGAGGAGGGAGAAGGATTCTTCCTCAACAAAGCCCTGCAATAGACACACAGGACATTTCACCCCTTAAGGAGGTCTCGAGCAGAAAAGGAAAGTATCAGGTATAAAGCAGCAATTTGTAGAAGTCAGAGCCATTGTGATCCTCTGGGCTCTTGCTCCCCTTTTGAGACGGCTAATCTTGGACCTAGCTCTTCTTCACTTCTCTGTTCAATTCAGAGAGTCCAAAGTTCTAATTCACTTATTCTGGCAGGGGGGTTACAGCTGTGTGCATTTACATGTATCATGTAAACAAAGGATTTCATTGCTTTTTATGTCCCGGAGTCACCTAGATGGTGAACCCCGAGAAATGCTGTCAGGATCGTTACAGAAAGATCTCTATCATTTGTCTGACAGTTAATAGTAATCTGACAGCTTCCTAAACAAAGTACTTTGGGTGTAACCCAAACCCTAAAAACTGTCACCCATCAAACTCAGCAGGGAGTCCACATCCATGTAGGTGTCGGTGCTATCCATCAGAAACTAACCCACAACAAGAGGACCATAGAAGGCAAAAAATTTTAAAAAACAGGAAATAAAATCTCCAGGAGGGAAATGAGGCAGCAGTCCAGAAACAGCAGTGGCTTTCTACAGAGGTTCCTCTGCTGCTGCAGGGGATATGCATCTCTCCTAGAGCAAGCTGTGATTCAGAGGCAGGAAAACAGGCTCTCATACTCTGTCACCAAGACTGGTACCCTGGTAGCATTACATCCACTACAGCAAGCCTCCCTCTCTTATCAGGAAGAAAAAACTCAGGTCAAGATATTTTTGGACAAACCTGTGTGAAGATACTCCTGTTGATGCCCTACATATAAGGCCAAGTTGTGCATAAGAAAGAGACGAGACCAAGAAAATTAGATTTATAGCAACAGCTCTTTTTGTCTACTCATTCCAGGCCAGGAAAGACTGTCCCAATGCTCATTTTCCAGTGTTTTGCATGTCCACACTGAAATGTGAGTCTCAAGGTAGAAGCTAGTCAGTAGTCAACTTCAGGTAATGTTCCAAAACAATTTGTAGTTTTCTCTACTGAGAGATTAGGATTTCAGCACATTTATTAGTTATTTTCACTTATTCAATTACTTCTTTCTTGGTGAATGCAATTTTATTTTTTTTTTCAATGGCACTTTCATTACAAATAGGAAGAAGAGCTATTGGGACACCATGCTGGTTAGTGATATTGGTCAGAGCAGCCATAGATTGTTGCATCTGCTCCTTGTTAGGCAGTTCTGCTGTCAGACACACTCTTGTGTGAGGGTAAAAATCACTACACATTAATTCTCTTCCCTTCCAGAATATGTTCTTCCTGCTAGTAAATTATCACTGTGTTTATTACTATTTATTCATGCTGCAGTAGTTTCCTGAAGCCTGAGTCACTCCACAGAAACTATGACTCTCCCATGCATTGTGCGTGTTTAGCATGTAGGAGGTTAATAACAGAGTCTAAGATACCAGGATAACCACATATCTGCTTGTTTTTCTTTTAAAAATATGAGTAAATATTAATACAAGACCTTAGATTTTGAGAGTTTTGCCAAAATTACTTCCTCTCCTCCTTGAGGGTACAAAGCCACAGCCTTGCAGAGGCTAGAAAATACACTTAAATGTAAGATACATACTTTCCCCCCTAATTACCAAAGTTAATCATAACCCCCCTAAATTTCAGTGGAAGGTACATCAATCATGTCCATGCACACAGCACATAGCAGGGAACTGGCTAAGTCCAGAAATATTTTATCCTTATAGTCAATCTATATTTGCTTGGGTAATCCACACTAACACACCCAAGATGCTCCCAAAGTGTGAGTTGATCTGTAGAGGATCTAACGGGGTATCCTTCTGAGTTTTAACTCCTAAAAATTCCCCCTTGCTCCCTAGTGCAACCTCGGGGTCCTTCTCGTGCTTGACCTTTTCTTCGTCATATGACATTCGCTCTGCTCCTTGACTTCATCTCTTCTGCTCAGAGTCGATGCCTCCTCTCTCACAACAACAAAACATGCTACTACAACCTGCTGAGTCACAGTTTGGCACAGTCGAAGACATTGTCATCTCCTAGCAACGGTGAGATGATGCTGATGAAATTCTTGCACGTGCAGAGCTGAAATGGGAAGCACGTGAAAAGGCTGCCCGGGGGAGGCTTCACTTCGGGATCTCATTCTATACCTTGCTCACCAAGGGTATAGATCATACCACAATAAGGTTTTTAAACAGAGCTTCTCCTGGTCCATCCTGTGACCACAATTGCCACAAATGACAACACCAAGACAGCAAATAAATCCTAGCTAAATGAGCCACCACAAGAAACCAGCAACAGGGCTCAAGCTGAGCTCTGTCTCAAAGGGAAGTTGCTTTATGGCCGTCTTACAACAGGCAATTAGTCATAGGCTGTTAATGACTTGTCTGGCCTTTGTGGGAACTACTCCCAGGTGGAATGAGAGTTGCTGGAGCCTGACTTATGGACACTGTCCTGACAGATGTATTTTGTATCTCAAGGCCTGCAAAGGCCCATTACCTCAAATCTGGGTTTGCATTCGCTGCAGCTTTTGAAGCACATGTTGAGTTTTACAGTGAGATCTGGCAGGTGCTTAAATAGCTGTGAAAGAAGTGTTGATTTTAGTGAGAAATAGTCGTGGAAATGGCCCTATGTATTTGTAAAGTACCCAGTGAAATGGGATACAGTTTGAGCCACAGCTTTTCAGCCCTTCCATTATACTTTTTAAAGTCCTTCCTTTTACAGCCCTTTCCTCCATCCTCTATAAAGAGAAGAAGGGGGTGGAATAGTGCAAAAGAGTAGATGATACTTCCAGTGATGCAAGAGCTGATTAAGGAGTAAGGTTTTTCAGCAGATAATTCAAGTCATAACTAAAGACACAAGTCACTCTTTTTGGACTCATCCTGGAGAAGTTACCTTAGCATTTTCCCAACTTCACCTCTATTCCTGTTTGACTCCACCTTCATTTCCCTCTAGGCTGTTCCTCCCCTCCTATGAGCTTGATGTTAATTTCCAATATGTTTAAGATTTGGAAAATGATAAAGAATGGCTTTAGTCTAACAGGACATAAAAAACCAAAAACACTGCCTTTTTATTTTTTTCTCTCCATCTTTAGCCTTATTTCATTATGTTCTTGAAGAGTCATATAGAAGGCACAAAGGAAGGATGCAAAGCAGGCAGGCTTTGTCAAGGTAAATGAAGTGTATTATGCCTCTACAAGGTACCAACTATATCATTGTCAGCAATGGCAATAAAAAATGCAGCTCCCTCACCTTAAGGGGATTTGAGTCACTGACATTCTAATTAACAAGGTTACTGCCTCCCAGCATCAAGACTGCATTCTGCACAAACTTCTACTTGCTCTAACGGATGGAGATCAGATGTCCCTTGCCCTTTATGACAACAATGTCATGGGGAGATGATATGCCCTGTTGTATATTGCACTGGGGACTGGTCTTAAAGCAAAATAAGCAGGAGAAGGCATACCTAGCATTATGGTTTTTCCCTTTTTTAGGGGCAAAATATCCAGAGGAAACAGTTGGCAGCTAGTCCACATCAGTCACAAAGAATGGTCACAAAGACCTTGAGGAGTTTATCAAAATATACAAACCTAGTAATAAATGAGTGGGCAGGCAGCTTTAAAGAGGGAAAACTAGGGGAAGAGCCTGGCACAGAAGTCTAGTAAAGATCACCTAAACCATTGAATCTCTTCTTCAGGGATTGTAGATATCTATGCAATACACCCAGAAAGCTCTCTGAAGTCTTTTCTTCACAAACCGTGAAACAGGCTGCCCAACACACATGTCCCGGCTATCACACAGGTGAGGTAGGTAGTACCTCCCCTTTTTCTTCCCTGACATTCATTTGTGGAGTTAAGAAAGGGCACCAAAAATGAATGAAACTCACTTTTTTGCTGCCCAAGGAGCCCAGGGAGAGGAGGGATGAAGACGGTTTTGCTTCTAATAGAAAAGTCTATAGACAAAGAAAAGAGAGAACACCGTTATTTCCAGCATCCCTGCAGGTAGAACAGAAAGGTATATGTGAGATTTGTCCAGATGATGCCAGGAACCAGGTTATATCCAGCCCCACCTATGTAGCTGGCACAACATCTACCAGCTAAGATCTTCACCTACTCTTTCCATTGGTATTACATTGATAAACCCCAGCATGATATGGAGCATAAACAGACATTTAGAATGGAAATTGAATGTCTTCGCATGTGTGTGTGTCTTCTAAACTGATAACTCACCACAGAAGGGACAGCAGCTTCTCTGTCACTGAGAAATATTAAACTGAGACTGGATCTAACTCTCCTGCTCAGTCTGAGTTAGGGGACTGTTTCAGAAATGCTGAGTGAAGCTCTCTGGTCTGCTCCACACAGATGGCAGATCATCATGTTTCCTTCTGGCTTTAAAATGGTTTTATGTAGTGAAGCCTAGGGGGTCCTCTATTCTCTCTACTGCCCAGCAGCAAGGATTTACCTTCATTTAGATGTGTTTGGAAAATCAACCAGTGCATGAAATGAAGAAATATGTTTTCTGTTTTTCAAAACATGGGGGTTATATGCATAAGAGTAGCTATCTCCTATTCAGGTGTTCAACAGGCACCTAAACCCCTAGAGCCACATATAAATCTGACACCAGATAACAAAAAAATTGTTTTTTAAAATGAGGAAAATTTTGTTGTTGCAAGTCCTAGGAGAAGGTAACAGAGCACAACATCTTTAAAGCACCTTTATTTGGTGTATGTGAGGAAATCTTTTCAGCCAAAAATAATGGAAACAAGGACATGAGAGACCATCCTCTAAGCTCCTGTATTTTTGAAGGTTAGTCCATGTCGCCATAAGACAGAAGATGACTTCTGCAAACTCCAACTAAGTGTGTTGACGAGATCTAAGATTGCCCTTAGTCTGCCTCCTGACAGTCACAGAGCCCTTTTGTGACTTTAATATAAAGCCATACAGCTCTTTTATAACAGCACATTTGCCTCCAGGTATTACCTTGTCTCAACACAATCCATTTTTAAACACCAAAGCTGCCAGTTAGCACACTATTGAATTGTGTGTCTGGAAACCTAATGGTTCTTTAAAAACAGAGAAAATTGTATTTACAGTAGCAGTTACTGTATCATGACTATCAAATGAATTTTTCAGATGTGAACTTTTTGATGAAATGCTTTTCTTTCCCCACCTTCTAGCAAAAAGGTCACTTCTCAACTCTGTTTCATCATAGTTCATGTTATAATCGCCTTTAAAGTAGTAAGAATAAACTAGCTTTTAGTTACACAGTCTTCTTTACTGTCCTAAAACTTCATCATATTAGAAGACACTGTCCACCAGTTTGTTATTTGAATGTTGCCCTTGAGTACAGAGTTTTGTAGGAGTAATTTGTTTTTGCAAATTCAACATAAGCAGCAAATCATGTGTCATCCTTGAGGACAATTTGGGGTGTTACAAGAAGAGCATTATTTGGTCTTGGGGTACAACAAGGCAGCCTAAGCTCTTTAAGAGAGAAGTTTCCCATGTGGATTTTGGCCACCTCTTGTGGTGTAGGCAGTAAATGTGGCAAATATGACTTACTTATGAGACCAAGGCATTCTTGTCACTAGGTCCATTGCCTTCCTCCACAGGAATATTTCAGCTGGACATGACCAAAGCACCTGGCCATGTTCAGGCACAGTTAACAGCTGGATACTATCCATTGCCAAATATATTCTTCCCAAGCCCAGATCTAGACCACTGGCCTCAAAGTGACAATCCTGAGATAGAAGTCTATCTAAAATCCCAATCCAATCACAGACTCATAGAATGGTGTGGTTTGGAAGGGATCTTAAGGACCATCTAGTTGCAATCCCCCTGCCATGGGCAAGGATACCTTCCACTAGGTCAGGACAGATCATAGATATCACAGGGAGACTAAGAGTATATGGAAGGTGAAAGCAAAACAATTTTGTCTGTGTCTTCACAGGAACATCATATCTGTCATCTACATCATCCAGTGATTTCTGCATTGAACCAAATAACTTGTAGTTAAGCTAGAGCCTGCTTTTCAAAAAGACAGGCAGCTTTGACTTCCAGATTTTGAGCAATGGAAAATCTACTACTTCCCTTGGGAAGCTGCTGTAACAGTTAATTAATTTTGGTGTTAAAAAATGTTTGCTGTAGTTCCAGCTTGAATTTGTTTGTGTTGCTCCAAGGAAGAATCTTCATCAAGACTGTGAGCAATTTCTGGTACTCACACTCTACCTTTATAAGATCTTCTTCTAACACTTGATAAGTGTTAGAGAAACCTCACAACATCCCCGTGAGACATAAAAATGTAATTATCTCAACACAATACATGGACAAGAACAAAGGAAGAGAAGAATTAAAATTCTGCTCATGCAAAACTAAGATATGAATCAAATGGGAGTCCCAGGAAGAAAACCTGCAACCTCGATTCCCTGCTCCATATCACTGTCTCCTGCATCCATGCTTCAGAAACAAAGTTATGTGTCCTTCACAGCTCAGAGACAACCCAAAGGGGATGATCCCCACAATGCTGAGCACCCTCAGCTCCAGGAAGAACTGAGGACACTGAAGAGTGGGCAGGATCAGTCCTTCTTTGCTCTGTACCTAGCAGCTTGCATTGATCCAAGTAGGAACACAATGTTTCCCCCCCAGACACGGTAAGGAATACAGAAATTACTTCAGAAATACTGGAAATTTCAAGACATCTCAGTCAAGTACATAATTCCCTATAAGTCCCTTAACAAAATCTTCACCCCTACTCTCAGTTAACCACTCGGTCAATGACTGGTACTTTAAGTCTCCACAAGCGTTTTCTCCACTGCTTAGCCTCCAATGTCACCAGCTTTCCTCAAATGGGATTATATGACATGGTTGGCTCGATGACCTAGAAGGTCCCTTCCAGCCTTATGTTGTAGTAGAATATTAATGACGCTGCTAATTCAGAGCTGTCTGACCTCCACTCTGTACAGCCACAAGCAAGATGATCTCTCTCTCTCTCATTATAGCTGTCGTGTTCTCAAATAACCTCTTCATGTAAAATGCATGCACGGTTTTCTTCTTCTCCTTGAAATACAGTGATTTCTCTCTACCCCCACTGTCACTGTTCAGATTATCTCCTCTGTAACTGTCTGGGAAACATTTTGGTGGATATTTCCTCTTTATTCGCAGCAACTAAACTAGGTATATATCTATGAAATAGAGTTCTTAGTCTGAAATAATTTGACTTAAAATCTGGAATGAATCTAATGTGCTGCATTTGTCTCATGTAGCCTCTCCATCCTAACTAATGCAAGTAAGGGCTTAATCAGTTGAGTTAGAGAAGCTAAGAAGGCCATTTCTGTTCCTTCAAATAAGGATGTCCCCTACTTGCCCTCAAGACTACATCCACCTACCTGCCACCTTGGAAGGCCTCTGGGGTTCTAAGTGATGGAGCAAACGCATATCATGCACTGTACAAACATGTAAAAAGTCTTCGATTTATCCAAAGATCTTGTAGGAAATGCATGCACAGAATGATGTTATATGGGAAGTAGTAATAATAATAATACTAGATTTTTTGGAGACTTCTCAGTAGATTTTAGGAATATAAATTCTATACCTTATAGACTCAAGCCTTTAGCCAAAGTTAGGCCAAACAGAGATGTCAAGGGAAAAGGAATAAAAAAAGTAAGTGAGCATAGAAGGAAAAAAACTATCACCTCTACCACTAGCAATATCAGATTGATTCATATTTCAAAATAGGCTGAGAGTTAAATTTAGTCTGACCAAGGACAACAACTGTTTGCAATGATACAACATACCGTAAATCTTATGTCAGAGACTGGACAACAAGCGATTTCTTCCCTGGAGCAGTGTTTTGCTGGCATTGTGCTCACGTTCATGCTGAGGTTCCCATTTGCAGGTAAAATAGCACCCTCACTTCCATGCAACTTAATATCTGAAGCTTGGGAAAGATTTATCCCTACCAGGCTGGCCATCTGTTAGCCTTCCTCAGTCTCTTCAGCTTCTAAAGATGTCAGTAATTTTCCTCCCTGTCTGTCAATATTATAGAAATAATACTGCCTTTGCATTTCTCTCATGAAGTGTTTCTATTACATTATTTTACTTTCTTTGCTGCACTTCATGATTAATATTCTCATTAAAACTTTTTTTGCAGAGAGCTCTTTGGCATATTCTGATCTTCTGGACCTCATTCCTTAAACATCTTCAGTTCCAAGCTCGTGTTTAGTCAACATCTGCTGCTTGCCAATAGTCTACAACTTGTAAAGTCTTATATACTCCAAGCAATCTTGCAGCTCACAGGGAAATCTGAAAGGAAACCCAACGGGAAAGCCACATGTCCTGATACTCTACAATGTGCATAAATGTTCCTCCCGTCCCAGGATGCAAGTCTTTTCTAAAGAGGAGATAGACAGATTAAAAAAAAAAAAAAAAATTAAAAAACCCCTCAGAATATTAAAAAAAAAATAATAAAAAAAAAAGAAAAATCTTGGAAAGATCTTAACTATTTTCTTGGAATGGTGGAAGCCTGAGCCCTTTCTGTGTCAAAGTAGTTAGACCAAGGTAGGACAGGGGAGAATAGTCTGCAAGGACCAATTGGACTTAATAGAGATGAATAAGTCCGTTAAAGGAAAGGTCTTTTCCATTTCTTTCCCACCATGATCAAAGGAACAAAAGCCACTGAAGAACAGGGATCCC
>NW_010141093.1:13830-29651 GCF_000699245.1 Pterocles gutturalis | reverse complement strand
GCTTATCAACGGGGAAGTACTGTGCACAATATTTTGTTTTAGTGAAATATTTGGTATGTCCTGCAGTGATCAATGCCAGAGCTTTGGAGGGAATGATAGCAATAGACTATAATTAGCTCCAATAACTTCTCACAATAACAAGTATATTCTGGTTTGAATTATTCATTAACTACTGTGTTATTTATGGCAATTCCAGTCTTTTTTTTTCCTCTGGCAATGTGGGGTGTTTAGGTTTGGGATACTTCTTTTTTTTTATTTGGCCAGACACAAAGTTTTAATTACTAGGTGCAGGAATGAATAAATTAATAAGCTTCAGGAAAAAGGGGGGGAAAAAAAAAAAAGGAAGTTTTCAACAATAATCAAGTTTTAATGCATAGTGGGGGGTGGAGGGGGAGCAACAGGATGTGAAGTTCTTTGTTCTCCATCAATTACTAGTCTTCCTGACAATGCAGTATACGGACTGCCTAATTGGAAGCAAGAAGGGACTGGTTCTTTGGGGAGGACCAGGCTCCTCAGCTTTCTGAGCACGATTTCTCACCAAGCAGATGGAGAGTTTCAGCTTTCCCCCAAGGTTCCCTGAATGAACTACCCAAGGAAGCGCTTGGCCAATGTTCTGCATCTGATGTCTCTTCTTCCAGCACATTGACCGAACGATTCAGATTTTTCCCTGTCTATCTCTAGAGATGCATTGTTTAGTTAAGTTCCAGCTAGAAAAATTGGTGGGGGAGGTATTATGCATTAAAAATTAATTTACATTGGCAGCCCAAGATAATGGAGTCCTCTGCTCACAGAACAAGTGCAGCCAGGCACTTCCAGGGCTGCTGCTTCAGTTTACCGTTGCTCCACCTTCCATCCTTGCCTTTAGGAGACTGTTTACTGGGAGAAGATGTGGTCTCTGCCTTCTTGCAAGGAGTACTACTTACCTTTTGGCTGTAAAAGTATCAGTACTCCAGAAGTAAAAGCTCTGATGGAGCAAATCAGAGAAATAACTTCACTCTCTTTCAAAATGGGTGACACTTCTAACCAAATCAAAGCAGTTTGCACACCTGAAGCAGATTGATGTTCATAGCAAAACCTCCTTCCTCCTATCCGATCACCATAACTACTTAGGGGAAATCTAAGACCAAGAATCACAAAAATTTCTTTCTCTAGATCGCCCTCAAGCAAGAAAAAACTTTTACTTCTTATCAACAAAAGGTCATTTTCATGTAAGATGTTGAACCTCTATTTCAAAATTTTTCTCTACCCAGACTTTGCAAACCACTTCCCCTCCATGCTAGCTTCCTCACAGAGCTGTGCTGAACTGAAATGCTTCTTTTACAAGAGGTGAAGCAACCCCACTTTGCACAATAGCTTGGAAATACTTCTCACTCCCTCCTCCCCAAAGGAAAACTGCCACATATTTCCCAAATGGGAATTTAAGTAATCTAACTTTCATATATTCTGTTAAAACATAAGTTGATAAAAGACTGCTGAAGCACCTGATATCTCAGCTAATGATACATGGCATAAAACTATATTTTTCAAAAGCCAGCACACACACACACATATATGGCCACGTACATGTGCACACACTCTTTACTCACTGCCATGTACCCAGAAGACAGAAAGGGCAGCGATGCTGACACTTATGCTCCAAGAGCATTATTGGGTATTGGATTTCTGGACACTTCAGAGTCAAGTAACACCGAAAGATACTTGGTATGGGAAGACTTTTTATGAACTTCGCTTTGAGGTCTGACAGCTTCATAGATGAACTCTGTGTGTCTAAAGACTGGGAGAGGATGGACATAGAATCATAGAATCATAGAATGGTTGGAGTTGGAAAGAACCTTAAAGTTCAAACTCTCCTGCCATGGGCAGGGACACCTCCCACTAGACCAGGTTGCTCAAAGCCTCATCCAGCCCAGCCTTGAACACCTCCAGGGATGGGGCATCCACAGCTTCTCTGGGCAACCTGTGCCGGTGCCTCACCACCCTCACAGGAAAAAATTTCTTCCTAATATCTAATCCAAATCTACCCTGTTTCAGTTTAATGCCATTACCCCTTATCCTATCACTACATGTCCTTGTAAAAAGTCCCTCCCCATCTCTCCTATAAGCCCGCTTTCAGCACTGGAAGGCTGCTCTAAGGTCTTCCCAGAGCCTTCTCTTCTCCAGGCTGAACAACCCCAACTCTCTCAGCCTGTCCTCGTACAGGAGGTGCTCCAGCCCTCCGACCATCTTCATGGCTTCCTCTGTACCCACTCCAACAGGTCCATGGCCTTCCTGTCCTGAGGACTCCAGAGCTGGACACCGTACTCCAGGTAGGGACATCATGTTCTGTTAACAAAGACTGTACCTTGGTTTTAGGATTCATTCAAAAACCAGCCTTCTGGTTGCATAATGCTGTCCTGAGACTTGCCACCTTTGGTGGAAAAAAACCCATCCTCTAAAGGATCTTTCCAGGTTTTCCTGACTTTTAAGAGCAGTTTCTTGACTCCTAAAGTGAGACAGAAAGGTGAAATTGTGGGGGAGCGAGAGGAGGACTAAATCACAAGACCGCATATTTAGAATCACTGCTGAACGGTCTGCTGAGCTGACTGCGCATCTTTCACCCCAACTGCTGCATTTCTCCATCACCAACAACTGGGGCAGAGGACACATTTGATAGCTACTGAATATAATTAAGCCTAATTGCAAAGTTAATTGTTGGGGGGGGGGGGGGGGGGAGAGAGAGAAAAACAAACAGTGTGAGACTAAGTGAGGATATCAGAGCTCAGCAACCTGACCACTTCAAGATAAAGCTGAAATTCAGCTTCCCTGTCCCATATTAACTGTATCCCCCTGTGTATGCATGTGTCCATCACTTCTTGCTTCTCTGACTGGACACCAATAACTGCCAAACTCCTCTCTCCCAAGAAAAGGACTCAGCCCTGTTAGCAGCTAAAGCAGGAAATTGAAAATATCCCAGCAGCAGCCTTCATTTGAAAACTTGTTCAAGTTGAGACCCAAGGAGAACAAGGGCATCTTGGTACTACAAGGAAATTATTTGACAGCAGGACAAGTCTGACTGTTTGTGGGTTATATTCCCAGCTCATGTTCATTGCTGTAGGTTCATTGTCTAGGACAGAGCTATTCTGCTGCTACAGCTGCTAAGACATCTCTTAGATGCTGTTTCCTTCAGAAATCAAGGCTGAAGTCTTCCAAAGCCTATCCTACTATGACATCTCAAGAACTCCAGTCTGAAGGGAAGTCCCTGGGGATATATGTCAAAAGTAGCACGGAGTGAGCTTGGAGGAATATGGAGAAATCAAAAAATTCAAGTTTACTGTCACTGCTGATAGGCACAGGGAAGGGATATCCTTCCTTGTGCTTCAGTGCTTTTTTAGAGATCTGGGAGGAATTTCTTGTCCTCTATCTGTCTGTCTGTAAAGGGTCTGAAAGATTGTACTACACAGACATCCCCAGACTGATGCAATATTAAATATCAGTTTGCAACTGGAGCAATTTTCCTGATTATTCAGGGGAATTCCTTCTCCACTTGACCTTCCACAAAATTTGGTGTTTCCCAACGCAAACAGCCAAAAAGGGATTTAAGGAGGGGGAGAGAAAAAAAGCACATCAACCATATCTTACTCAAAAGAAAACCAGGACAGATGAAGGGTCATATCCTGGTTGGGAAGATGCACATCAGCCAGATGCTTCCTGTGTTTGAAGCATACCCTCAGTCAACATCCCATTCATGTTGCATGATGCCAAGTAAACCCGCACGTGTCTGTGTGTGCATGTAGGACGCTAACAATGGATGCAATTAATCACCTTGTGACAAAAAGCTGGACTTGCCTGTCCTCTGAGTTGTCACAAGAGAAGCAACACCACTGGGATCTCTCCTGGAGACATCCCTACACATATGCAAACTCCACAAACTCAGATCTTCCCAAGTGCCCCTCTTTGAATGGAACAACTGCAACAGGCCACAAAACACATAGTCATTTCCAAATACATTATTTCACCACCACTCCACCACTGAGCTCAAAGACCACAGAATAAGAAGTGCAAAGCAAGGTCTTCCCTGCCAAGGGGAAGCAAACCAACCCCTTTTTTTTCTACCAAGCACAAGCGAAAATCATAAGATTGTTGCATCAGCAACAGGGTTGGAAAGGATTTGCATTGGGAAATAAGTAAAAAGGCCAAGTGACTTTAGTTGGGGAAGGGGACTCTTTTGTTCCCCTTTGGCTGTTTTTTTTTTTTTTTTTCTGTCATTTTAGTATAATCTCGGGGGAAGCAGTGGGGATGAAGGAAATCCAGCTGTTGCCATGGCAGCCTCTCGCTGACCATCTCCCATATTACTCGAGTTGCACAGTACTATTTCCCTCCAGTGCCAGGTCCTGGTTTCAGAGCAGAGGAGTTTTCTTACTGGGGATGACAGGGAAGGAGCATGTGTGCAAAGCAGTGAAGAGGAGGGACCAGCAGTCAGCATAGAATGGGAAGAGGTGGCCTGGGAGAAGGAAGAATCGTATGAGAGTGGGTGAGGACAGACCATCAGGAGTGAAAGTGATGGATGGAAATGAAGCACTTAAAGGCAGAAACAGAATTAGCCTGGTAGAGACCCCAGGCAGAGACAAAGGTGTGCTCATCACCTAGATACTAGTTTAATTTCTACTGACATTTGCCCCAAAAATGGTGGAGCTTCCCCCAACATAAAAGCCCTTTAAAAAGTACTCTGCTACTTTCCCCCTAAACTCATCTCTGGCTTCTGCCACAAATAGCAGCACCGCTCTCTGAGTTCAGGCTCTTAGTTTAGTCTCCGTCACGTTTAGATCTTAATGCAGCACAGACATTAAAAATTCACATTCTGGCAGTTCCCATTTTCGCAAGGGTCTGTTCGAACTAATGACGTGGCCTCGGCAAGCACTTCATAAGTTAATCATATGCTATTGCTTCTCACTTCCCTGAAGATGGAATCGGAGGAGTCTTGCTCACAAAGTTTCAGCATTTGCATCTCTCCTTGAAGACAATCTTCCCTTTCTCTACAGGATTTAACCAGCTAGTTGCTGAATTCTTCAGGCAGTAAATGTGGGGTGCTCATAGGAGAGTTTGTAGGGACCAAGTGACAAAGACTATCAAGGAAGCTTCTATTGTCCTTAGTACTAAAAGGAAAAACACACTCTAAGGGCTGGAACATTACAATTCATGACCTTCCCTATAGATGGCATTATGCAGCTATGGAGGGTCCACTAAGAACTTGCTCTACTCACCACAGGACCAAAACCTCAGGTTTTCGCTGAAGAAAATCCCCTACAAGCTACAATGCACCACATTAGGAGAGCAAGAGGAATGATGGCATGTTTAAAAGTCTTAGGTCTGGGCCACAGCAACGAGTTTTTAGATAAGAATGCCTTGATGGCCCTAAACAGACCACATTTAACAGTATTCAGGAAAACCTGAGCTGATGGATAGAGTTCTTCTATACAAGGGCAAGACTGACCAAGCAGGCACCTGAGAAAGCTTCTGATACCACTTTGAGAATCGGCAGCCCAGCCCATAGCCAATATCCAAAGCTCCAGTTGATACATTTTTAAATGCAGTGGGAGCTTTTGAACATAGTGATAGAGGAAATAACTCAGAGACGGAATGGATGTGAACCCAGTGGAAAGATCATAGAATCATAGAATCACAGAATCACAGAATGGCCTGGGTTGAAAAGGACCTTAAAGATCATCTAGTTTCAACCCCCCTGCTGTGGGCAGGGTTGCCAACCACTAGAGCAGGCTGCCCAGGGCCCCATCCAGCCTGGTCTTGAATGCCTTCCGGGATAGGGCATCCACAACTTCTCTGGGCAACCTGCTCCAGTGCCTCACCACCCTCTGAGTGAAATACTTCTGCCTAATATCCAGTCTGAATCTCCCCTCTCTTAGTTTAAAACCATTCCCCTCATCCTGTCACTATCAACCCCTGCAAATAGTCGCTCCCCCTCCTGTTTATAGGCTCCTTTCAAGTACTGGAAGGCTGCAGTGTGGTCTCCCCGGAGCCTTCTCTTCTCCAAGCTAAACAAGCCCAGTTACCTTAACCTTTCTTCATAGGACAGGTGCTCCAGCCTCTGATCATCTTAGTGGCCCTCCTCTGGATGAGCAATCAGTAAAGAGCTTCCTTTTGTGCAGGTCATCTTCACACAGAACAGGAGGGGAAAGTATTAGTCCAAGAGTCAGGAACATTGAAGTGGGAAAGGACTTGCAGATCCCATTTAATATGTGCTTCCAGTCCAGGGAAAGATTTATTTCATCCTGTCTAAACAACTCAAGTAATGAGTCATCCTTAAAAATCCCACTCTGTCCTCCCTTATTTGTCACTGTCATCAATACAGCTCCTTCAAAACTTAGAGATCCACCCTGCCCTTGGACGTTAGAAACCCTTTCCCTCAACTATTTCATTCTTACTCTTACTTCCCAGTCTCAGCCTGTTTTCTCTTCACAGTCCTGGCTTTGTTCAAGCTCTGGTGTCTAGTGGTCCCAGTATAGAGATGGGCAGGTATTGGTGTATCCTGTTCTCAGACCGTGGCTGAGATCAAAGCATACACAGGATGTAAAGTTGTAGAATCTTATAATCACAGAATGGTTTGGGTTGGAAGGGACTTTGAAGATCATTCAGTTCCAACCCCCCTGCCATGGGCAGGGTCACCTCCCACTAGCCCAGGTTGCTCAAAGCCTCATCCAGCCTGGCCTTGAACACCTCCAGGGATGGGGCATCCACAGCTTCTCTGGGAAACCTGTGCCAGTGCCTTACCACCCTGACAGTAAAAAATTTATTCCTAATATCTAAGGATATCAGATAGTCTAAGCAGGTTACACAGCTTCCTCACAGACAGGACAGGGAAGGGGTTTATCTTTCCTCAAGTGTCAAGAAAACACAATGGTATTCTTTCCCTCCCCAGTTCAAGTTCTAAATGAAGCTTTCAGTCCCTTGCTCCTCTCTCCCCTCCTACTCCACGCTGGGTTGCCACTTTCTACCAAACTTTATGCATTATATTTTCTAGGTTTGTTTTTTTTTTTTTTTCATCTAAAACCTAAGCTACAGATCTTACTGTGCTGAGATCCTTTTATATTACCACTCTAACCCCTGCATCTCTTTACTCCTCCTGAGCATCATCCAGCTGCCTCTCTTTTTTTTCTAAAGTGTATCTTTCTCCGCAGAGAACAGCAACTTGCAGTATTTTCACTCAGCTGGAAGTCTCCAGAATAAGAAATTAGCACCACCAATTATTCTAAAACCCCTAAACCCTTCTAATCCCACTGATGCTCTGTTTCAGCCTCCTCAAGCTGAAGGCAATCCACTGATTATTTCTCTAGCTCAGCAATGAGCATGGGGCTTAGGAGGAACACAGCAGCTTGCTTCTGTCTTCCTGGGCTTGTTATCACATATCTTTTGTCTTCACAGTCACAAAAGGCCACTGATGAATGAAATTGCAGAGAAAAGCCCAGATCAGAAAAGAGTCCACAGTCTGACTCTGAAGGAGTGTGTCAGAAGTTCATTTAAATCAATGGCCACATACAGTAATTGCTTAAATCTGAAACTATTCCACATGGCAGTCTGATGGGTACATGTGGTGTGATTTTAGAGGCAAAAATAAACATTTTCAGTAATAAAAGTGGATAGAGGTGCTATGAAATGAGATGTATTTCTGAATGATTATTCAGGAATGAGGTGCTCTCCTAAATGCAGTAATGTAGTCTTTCTCTTCACACCAATTGTTTAAAGCATTACAACTGCCCTAGCACCTGCAGTAGGACAGGAGAGACACAGTTTTGATTCTCCACTTCTCTAAGCATGACGTAGAGCCAGATTAAACACCCAACTCTTTCTAAGGTGACTGAGGAGGGTTAAAAACTAAATAAAAAGGAGATAAATAGCATTGAGCAGGCACGTGTTGGGCAGAAAGGTCCACAACAGACAGTCATCACAAAAGAGGATTTATCTTGGAAGGGACAACCTATTCAGACTTCAGTGCAGAGCACCCCAGTGACCCCCAGGAGAGGACAATGGGACGCTGTCTGGCCTGACAGAATTAGGAATTCCAGCCTTCTGTGACGTGTGTCCTCTCCTTGCCCTTTGGAGGCAGGTGCAGTCACGGTTCCTCTCCCTTGGGACGGTTCCATGCTGGTATGTCCTCTGCTGTGCCAGAGGAGGTCAAGATCTGTAATTTTCCATTACTGCTGCTTATCAAATGTCAGCATTCTGGTGACCTTCTAGAGTGTCTGTTCCCCTTGTCACCACTGGGACCTAAAAAAACTCTCTTCTTCATTCCCTGTTCAGAATTTACATGAAGGACTCAAACCTTGAGAGAGTCATAGGCTAAAAAGGAACTATCAAATCTCTTGTCTGTGTCACCCCTTGTTCTCCATCCATTCCGGCACCTTTTTCCATTCTTCATCCAGGACACCTATTTCTCACAAGTGGTTGACACTGAAGAAATTGTTTTTAATGTTTTGAAGGATCCTCAGCATCCTTGGAGGCCTTAAAGCACGGAAATTACTGTGACAGCAGACACAAGAGATTTGGAGCTGCTTTCAGAGATCAAGGCATACATCAGTTTAAAAGCGATCCCCTCTCTGCAGAGAGAATGTGGAGACCTGGTACGTTCTAAAGAGAAGAGGTGGATAAGGAGTCCCTTCTGGTAGACAAACTCAGTGACGTGACCTTGATGGCTTCTACATTGGGGAAGTCCTTGGTGGCTGCAGGATTTCCAAGGCATCTACATGCTTATGAGACTTTTGGGGAGTGACTTTCAGAGAACCCGGGACTAAGGGCTTACCAGTGCTTAACTGGGATGTCTGTTGAGTGTATGGGGAGCTACACTCAAGGCAAGCCTGAATAAGAGGCAAATAGTCTGTAACTCTGTGGAGAGGCTATGTTAGCCCACCTTCACACAAATTATGGTCTATACTTCTTCCAGGATTTCCTGAGCACATAAAACAACTGAGGGCACCAACATTAACAGCAGCCTGGGGAGATTGTAACTCCAGCTGTGGTTTTTAGCTGCCACCTGTACAGAAATTATTAGGTAAAAGAAGAGGAGCCAAGGGATGTGCAAATGGACAATACTAAGTTCTTGTAAATTCCCCAGTCATCTCATCGTCTCATCATCTCATCATCCTTTCAGACAGAGGTCAACACTGTTCATAAAGAAAAACAAACAGATAAAACTAAAGGTGGCCAGTGACAATCTTGAGTTATCCTTCCAGACAACCTGGGCCCATGGAGCATCTCGGCTTGTGCAAGAGGAAACAGTTTACTGATCAAAACTTGATTCTTGAATTTCCTGTCTCAGCTTCGATGCTAGCTATAAGACACCTTTCACAAGCGTGGGAGTTGGAAGCCTTATCATCTGATGAAAGATGAGGTAAGTAATCTTCTCCATTTGGATCTTTTCCTGACCACAGATGCTTTATATACTACTCTTGTGATTTTGCTTCTGTGGGATGTGGAAATCTCTATTTAGGGGAGCAGGGAAGAGATAGTGCCTTATCATCCAAGTGAACAAGATCAAAATCTAACAAGACTTTTTATATTTATCTGTTTTTCCTAACCCAACAGACAAATGCTGAGTATCACAAATGCACACCAAGAAGAAAAGGATCACACAAAACTTCAGCCTCTCTGACTGATACTCCACAAAATTAGAAGGATAGTTATTTAAGATAGATAGAAGGAACATCCTTTATAGCAGCAAGAAGCCAGTGGGACTCACTAGTACAGGTCATGGGAGGAAAAGATACAAAGTCATTCTTCACGCTATGATTGGCCATCAATGGCAAATAGTAATTAGCAACGTAAGTAACCTTTAAGAAGGGCTTTTAATCTTCACACATTCAGCTTTAGCAGTAAGGCTGTTTAGGACAGCAGTGAGGATATTTAGGATAAAAGCATCTAGTTCTTAATCTTTGAGCATAGTGAAAAAGTAACTGTGGTGAAAGAGAATCTCTTTCTCCATGTACAGGAAAAATCAAAAGTGCAGTGATCTGTATAGCAAATACTGTTGCTATTCCAACAGCTCTGCAGCCTGTGCCTTGCTATTTCTTCTTTTTTTTTTTTTTTTTTAATCCAAGAAGTTTTTTTGGTATCCCATTTTCAGAAATTGATTCTCGTTCAGCCTTCAACAACATGTTCTGTAAATCTTCCAAATTCCTTATTATCCCAGCTATTCACCTCTGACCACCGTCTGATGTTTTTTCTTATCAATCTCTTCCTACAGATGAAGAATCTTCAGAATTCGTAAGTCTGGTGGGCCTGCATTGGGACCAGGAGGAGGAACAGAAAAAAAAAATTGTAGATGTAAAAGTAACACACTGTCTCTTGTTTTCTTTCTTTGCTGCTGATATCTTATATTGTTGATTACTCAAGAATACTTTGATGATTAGTGGAACATTTGGAAAAATGTTAATCATCAAAAGAGCTGTAGGTCAACTGTTTCATTTCACAGTTTGTCCGTTTCCCTCTCTCTGTTGACAAGGGCTTGGATAGAGGCTGAGAGATCTCAACCTCTCAGCAGCTCAGGAGATCGTGATGGAGGAGCAACCTGGCCTTGAACACCTCCAGGAACAGGGCATCCACAGCTTCTGTGGGCAACCTGTTCCAGTGCCTCACCACCCTCACATGAAAAACAAATTTCTTTATACCTAACCCAAATATACCGTCTTTCAGCTTGAAGCCGTTAGCCCTCATCCTGTAGCTACACTCCCTGATCAAGAGTCCCTCCCTATCTTTCCTGTAGCCCCCTTTAAGTACTGGAAGGTATGGACTCACTTAAACCATTCTATGGGTGAAATTATCGTGATTTGTGATCTACGTTTTATCAAACATAATTTAATATAGAATTCAACTGAAGGGATCATGAATATATAGAAGTCAAAGAGGGTTTGTCAAAAATCACTTGCTAAAAATTTGTTCTGAGATAAGCTGTTATGAACGAACAAATTGGTTCACAGAAATTCAAAATCTTTTTCCAATGGACTTAGGAGAAAGGAAGGAAGGAATAAAGGAAGGAAGGAAGGAAGGAGGAAAGGAAAGAAAACAAACTAACCTAAATGTTTATTATTATTATTATTATTATTATTGTTGTTGTTGTTAATTAGTAATTCTGACTACCCTTATCTGTTATTTTTCCCCAATCATTTTGGAGACCATCCACACTGAAAAGATTTGAACTTTGTCTCTGCAACAAGTTAGATTCACCATAATTTCAAAACCCCTCTTGTTTCTCAGTTTCAGCAGAAGAGCTCAGGGGTTAAGAGAGCTGTCAGAGGCTGAGTAACAATTTTCAGCCTTGGATTTGAAGTGGTTGCCTAGCAGTAAAAAACTCCTTACATACCACTCCCAGTTGGAGGTGTTCCCTATTTCATATATATAGTTAGCTATAAAGATCATATGTAGGAATATATAAGAAGATATATTAATAGGTGCACCCTCTCAAGATCAGAGCATTGAGTATCAAACGGAAAAAGCCAAACCCTTTCAAAAAAAGCAGAGCTTCACACAGTCAGAGGCAGCGGCTCAGACCAAGAAATCAGTGTTGGATACATAGCAACAGATGCAAAAATCAAATTGTATGAAGCACCATTCTGAAGGAATCTTTTGGGATAATTTTCTCCACTGGAGGGAAACACTGGGATGGTACCAAGTCCAGGTCATTCTTCATAAAACATCATGCATTTTTTTTTATATGTACTTACACATAGCGCAGAAACATGGATTTAGCACAAACCCCACAATTATACCTTGCTTGTGTATTTTCTGACAGCTCCATGAGCCACTCAGCAGTGGTGACTAGCAACAACAACAATATCTTGGATGCTGTTTTTCCCATTAAAAAGCTGTAGCAATGAGCCTTGCAGAAGGAAGACTCATATTTATCCACCAGACAGAGACAGCTTCCTTTCTCCTGTCCCATGGGTTTGAAGAGGCATCAGGTATCACTTCCGCATAGACAATTAGGAAGGCTATTAATGATTTTCTCTTTCTCATCAAGAGATCACAGGAAGAAGCTGTCTGGCTTTTACTCGGACCAACAGAACAGGTTTTCTATAAACTTTGGGGTTTCTTTTGCCTTATTTAGGTCAGGAGTTAATATCCTTTATCACAAGCGAGGGGTCATGTCCTGCTGTTGAAAGTCAGTGCACGCCAAACAGGCTGCCAGAATGAGCTGCCCCTCTCATCCAGTTAAAGCTGGGCTGAATCGAGACCTGTGCCTGAGCACAGCAGAGCGAACAACACCGCAATATGCTGCCAAATACTCACAGTGCATCTTGAGTGAGTTCTGCACAGAGGGCTTTTCTAGTCTAAGACACAAGATAAAGAAATGGTGCTAAATCCCCCTTCTTTTTTTTTTCTTTTTTTTTTTTTTTCTTTCAGAAAACAGTCTACATTGTCACAGTCTATTATGCTTGGCTTGATGAAAATTAATAGGTTATAAGGAGGTGCCCCAGTGTGCAATAGCTTTGACCCCACCACGCTGTCTGGAATGACCCTTCTCCCTGAAGGTCAAAGGAGTTCAAGTGCTGTCTTGGGTCATGAGTGGAGTGAGTTTAGCAGTCTCAAGACCTCTAAAAAGCCTTCTGCTCCCATCACATGAATTGGTCTGGCCTCCATGACTGCCATGCACCAGACTGCTTCGGAGAGCAGTAGTGCCGAGGTGATCAGAGGATCTGTGTGTTCTCCTTTCCTCCTCCCCTCTCCTGTCCTCCCCACTCCATCGTGCACACCAGTGCCAGGAGAATGGCATCTGCCCCAGATGTCACAAGACCAGCTCCCTAGCCAAACCTCGAGTCCCAATTAGGTTTGTCCTGCTGTTCCCTTTCACCACTACCTGCACTGAGGTCAAAACCTGAGCCAGTTGCACTGATGGCTTTCTGCAACTAAGACACCCCAGCCAGCTAGTGAACCCCCCCAAGGACATAAGGAAGCCACCATCCCTGGGCATTGGACTGCACCTTCTCCTCTCTCTCCATCTCTGAGCAGTCAGAACCTTCCCATTGCTTTTTGCAATTAGGAGACTATGATACTATGATTCTTCTAGCACTGACAAAAATAAAAAAGGTTTGGGAGGATTAAAGCTGGGTTCTTGTCAATTTATCTTCAGAAACACCTTCTAATTAAAGGAACAAAAAGGAGGGAGCGAAAATCTGCCAGGGCACTTTGTGATAAACTTAACAAGATTATGATGATGAAATTCCAAGCCTGATGTACTACTGTCTTAACTTGGAGATGTCAGAGTATGGGTCTCTTCATCTCTTCATTTTACCTTTTGGAGTGTTGAAAAGGTAGAAAAGTACTAATAGTGATGTAGTTTGTAGGTTTTGGGATTGATTCAAGAACATGGCAACCAGTTGGCCTTCAGGTAGCTCAAAATACCAGGTAGTCAGTCCTAGGGTTTTATGTTTTTCAGTCAGTGGTTACTCCTTATGGGAACAGTTGACAAAGTTATTAAATAGCAGCTTCATAAACATTTTGGGGACAAACTATTTGAAGGGAGAGATGGATACAGTACATATCAAATAAGGATTTTTATATGTCCATATAAAACATTTAAAATTGATCATACATGATAAAGGCAGAAAACTGTTCATGTTTTTGGTGCATCTTGCACAACCGGAGGATTGGACTAGATGACCTTTAAAGGTCTTTTTCCATCCCAAACTGTTTTATGATACATTACACAAGACACCACCAGCACAAGGGAGGCAGGAGACAAGGATGGGCAGTGGTAGACATCAACCTTCACTTTGCTGCTCACCAAAAACCTTGCCAAGGGAGAGTTATCCCATCCTCTCCCTTCCTCTAGCTCTGCTCCGTCCTTCCCCAGCAAAGCAAACAAGGCAAAAGGCTCTGTTGTTTTGGACCCCTGAAGGAAAAGAAGTATCAAAAAAGCAGCCCATCCTCCCTGCCTTGCATGTGACAAGCTACAGAGGAGCAGTGGTGCTGCCAAGCCCGGTGACTAAGGCCAAAGAGAGAGGAGATAGAGGAACACAAGGGCCCGCTTGTTTGGGTTTTGTTTGGGGAGTTATTTGAAATTCAGCAGTGACTGGCATTGGAGAACAGAGTCCACTCACAGACTCCCTCTTCCCATTCATCCCCAGCCTGGCAAAGAAGGGAAGGGGGGATGTAAGCTAAGGAGCAGGAAAAACAGCCAGTCTCCTTATAATAATGCCTGCCTGGTAGAAGCTGCCTCTGCCCACAAGGGAGGCAGTTGAACCTAGACTTAATCAGTATCAGAGAGAAGTCACAGCAGGACAAAGCTTTGATGTCCACAGCAGCCCAGGGTTGAAGCCTAAAGAGCCTCTTTCCTTAGCAGTGTTTTTGGCAAGGTTTACAACCTCCTTCATGAAGGCCAAGTCACTTTTTTGCCTGTGCCTCAGTCTCCCCTGGTGTAACATAAGAATAATACAGTCATATTTAGATAGTGGGGACATTCCTGAGCTAAAAGCTGTAAAAGAGTAAAGTGATTCCCATGGAGTAGAAAAAAACAGAAGATAAAGATTCAGGTTGGGTAAAAACAAAACAAAAAAAAAAGCAAGATGTCAATCTAGGACGCATTTGTGAAAAAAAACAAGACGTTAATCTAGGATGCACTGGGGGAGGTCTTTCCAGATTTCTAAATATAGGGAAGACACTATCTTCAGACATATCTAAATTCTATATCCATTGTTCGTGCACGGGTTCAAGAAAGATGTATTCTCATGAAGACAGGGTTGCAGAGAAAGATCACTAAGGTGACTAGGAGAACATAAGATTTTTCAGAAGATACTGGCATATTTGGCCTTGCAAAAGGAAGGTGAACAGAAAATTAAAATGCTATACTTAAATGCTGAGAAGGATAGAGACTCTTCAAATTAAAGGGCAGTGATGCCATAAGAATAAACAGGCTTGATTTGGCAAAAAAATAATATACCCAGATTGAGGCTTCAAGCCAACAGAATGATTATTGTCCTGGACAGTCAATCACATATGAGTAACAAGGCAATCTCCGTGCTACCATTGAGATGGAGTTCACCAGCTCAATGAGTTTGGGAGGCGGCCTTCTAGTTCTGTCCCCCTACGTTTAATGGAGAGAGATGGAAACATCTTTACACCTTCACATCTACAAAGCTGAGCACAACAGGGGTTCTTTGCATCAGTGTATTTCTGTAACCCATGAGATGCCTCCTTGCTGTTTTCTCTCGGGTGTTTGGTGAGTCATCAGTGACTAGGTGAAAGTTTTCTGGTCTAACCTTGCACTAAAGTCTCCAACAGCTCAAGGACTCATGTGACAGCCTACACACCTAAGAGCTACCTTCTGCTGGCAGGAGAGACTCCTTCCACTTGTGTACTTATTTTTACTTCAAGGTCCTCCACCTCTAATGCCTTTATCTCAAGGATACAGATATTTTAGGGGTCCAGGGCAATTTCCAGAGAGCAAACTCATCCTAAGACGTAGCATGAGGTTAACAAGCCAGATCACATTCAAACCAGTGCATCCAAGCCCAGCAGCCCTACTCTAACCATGCTGAGCTATCTTGGAGTCCTCCTCCTCTTTCTCTGAGCCTCAGACTCTTGGTAAACCTCTGGGGATTGTTGAGCACCACAGTACTGGGGCCAGGAACCTCTTCTTCATGCACTTCTTTTTCTCCTGCCTTACTTTCCTCTTGATGTTAAGGTGGAGGTAGCTGGGAGAGATGAATAAAACTTGCTAAACCATCTCCTGACCACTTTTAACATGGCAAGAATCTGTACATGAGCAAATCTGAATACTGTTATGCTTATTCCTCTCCTGTCTGTATTATTCCTATTATTATTATTTATTATTATTC
>NW_010141093.1:0-13799 GCF_000699245.1 Pterocles gutturalis | reverse complement strand
TCTTTCCCTCAGTCACACTTTCTCATGCCTCCTGCAGTTGTTATTCTCTCCAACAAGGGTACCACATGTATATTTGCAGAAAAGGGTCAAGGTTCTTTGATTTTTCTCCGCGTAGGTGTGACTCTCAACCTCTATGCCGTGTTTAAATCTCACCTTCAAGTCCAAAGCTCCTGTTGATGCATTTCAGTTGTTTAATTTTAGGCAATTCTAATTTTAGGCTTCTAAAATTAAGATTTTTCATCTCCACACACACAATGAACCTAAAGGACGTGCCCTTTCCGGCCAGGATGCTGATAAATGTGTCTACAGTGCCAGAGAGACCTTCATTCCCTGTGAACTGCTCCTTTCAGTTTCTAAGATGCTGCTGTTAGAGAGACAGAGCTCCTTGGAGACAGAAAGAAAAGATGCAGAGGCAAACATTTCACTCCCCATGGAGACTGTATTCTGTCCTTATTACTGTTTAGTAATCTTCTGATCCTTTGGGACATACCTCTGGCCTCAGACTCTGACACCTCTGTGTCAGATCTTGTAATACCTGGCCTTCTTTTGTAAAATCAGAATTCCTCAAGTTATGCAATGATAAAAGACAGATAACATTAAAAAATAAGTACAAGTAGCAGTGAAAAAAAATACCAGCTGCCATTACAAGCTGGAGAGGCTGACCACAGTTAAAATTCCAGATTAAAAATATATGTATAATTCTTTTTCCCCCTAAGCAACTCCAGATTTAAAGGAATCCAGTTTCATAATTTTCAATTTATTTATTTTTTTTTTTTAAAAATTTTGGCCATGTTTCATAACCAGGTGAGCAGAGATGATCAGCACAGGATCTTTCCATTCAGGCACATGCAACACTCAAATCAGATAGTGCAATTCACAGTTAAACCCAGATTGGACATGGCTTTCAGAGAAGAATGGCTCCAGCCCATGGGAGGAACAGCCACTGATGCCACAGTGTGACCCTGTTCAAGGACCGTGCCGTCCTTCCTCACCCCTGCCTGGCATTGTGCTTGATCCTCACCACTGCCTGCTATTTTGGACCAAGTATTCCTTTTTCACATTGCTATTTTAGACTGTTTTAGAACAAAGTACTACCTTGTTCACATTGCACTAAAGCAAAAAAAAAAAAAAAAAAAACAAACCACAACCCTGCAAAAAATGACCAACAACATCAAAAAAACTCCAACAATAAAAAAAAAAATAATATAAATGGAGGCTGAAAATATGGATCTTTCACTGAAGTCCTGAAGCAAATTACGGCTTCTCAGGAGATTACCAGAGTGGACACGGGCACATGCATTTTATTTATAGCTCTAGTTTTACTGCAGTCACTCAGTCAAGCATGGCCAAGGCTGTATACAGGCAAATGTGGTTCACTCCTCCCCTCCACAACTTTAAAGGGCAGCTAACAGCTTTTCCAGAGTGGTTGCTGTGAATTTTATGAGCACAACTTAATCACAGAGATAGAAAAGCCTTGCTCAAGAAAGACAGCTCTAAGAGAGGGAGGTAGATCCCCCCTTCACTGTCCTCCTGGGAGGGGTGGGTTATGATATAGGGATGTTCCAAGAAGGAGCCAGGCTCCCTATTCCTTTCAGAGCCTTTTCTCAAGTCTTCCTCATTTATATAACACTCCATTCATTGCTAGTTGGAAGCTTCTAAATCAAGGCAGGGTGTCTCTCTAACAGCTTTACTTGATTCCTACCACAAGTCATAATATCCGTGCAGTCATCATGGGATGATCCCACCACCCTATTCCCAGGCACTCAGACACAAGGTTATAATGATTCCCTCTGTCCTCCCAGGTGATGGCTTTCCTTGTTCCCCACTCTCTGATGTTCATTGTTCTGCAAAGACACCACTTAAATCAAATAAAGCCAAGGTGTGGCCACAGAACCAGCTATTGAGATGCTGGGAGTGATGGTCAGGTGATAAATTGGGTCTACTTCATCTTGCTGTCGACTTATTCCCTCTGCTCCCTGCAATGATCTCTCTCCAATCCTCATTCTCACTGCTGTTAAGACTTTCAGAAATTTTTAAAAGCTTTCCTGGAAGAAAAAAAAAAAAAAAAAAAAAAAAAAAAAGATTCTCCCTGACTTCCTCTGGACTTTATTTCTCTTGCTGGAAATTTGCTATTGGATTTAGAGGATGTGTCTAAGTCATATTACCATGGAAAAGACCCACACAAAGGTATTAACATCAGCTAACTGGTTGACACCTTGCAATCAGTTTGACCTGCACTTTCCCCTGCAGAATGCATCCCTCTCCTCCTATTCTGCATTGTGGCAGGTTGGTAGAAATCATATTCATTTCCAAGCACCCAGGAATAGATCTGGGCCAGTTCCATCCCCTATAAACCTGCACTTTGCAGTCACAGATGTCATCCCTGACATTTAGATCTACCTCAGTCTATCTGTTGGCTTGAAGCAAACAGGAGGGTAATCAGAATCCACCTGACACAGCAAATCTAGGGAGGAGAAAGGGGGAATCAATTTTTATAATACGTGTTTGGCACTACATAATAGATATAACTCTAAATGCAAGCCATAAAGTTGGAGAGGCTTATAAATTAAATCCGTTCTGTCCCTTTTAACTAAAAAGTGACCTTACCGTAGAATTAAATGTGTTTTTTATCCCATGATCTATGGAGCTGTAAAAGTGGCTGATCGTTGCAGTGCAGCATTATACTACAGAGAGGAGCTCCCAGATCAGCATCTCCACATAGCTCAGTGATGGCTGGGGATTTCACCCTTCTCCCTGTCAGAAGAAGGTGACCATGTCCATGCTGGGAACAGTTCCTGGCCAGGCTGTCCTCCACACTGTGTCCAAGCTTGGGATTGGAGAGTGCTGCCTGAGCAGGGCTGAAAACATCAGGATGTGCTCTAAAAGTCAAACTGCTTGCACAAATCCACGGCAGTTTTTGGATCTGTGTCCTGTCCCTGTTTAGTTTGCTGGGTCCTAACTACAGTTCAAGAGGGTGAGAGGATTAGAAAGTACCCTGGGGTTCAGCAAAATGCCATAATGGATGGGAAAAGGGTGGTGGAAGGTCCGTGATTGCTCAGGTAGTGACTCCATCCCCCTGCTCCAATAATCATTCAGGAGAGTCTGAAATACAAAGGACTTAATATTGGAATCCAGCCCAGAGGACGCAATTCAGGATGTTCCCAAATGCTTTTGAATGGCCAAAAATTATCAGGCTTTGTCTCACAAGAAAAAGTGTTTTCGAAGGCTTTGCTGGGTTACAGGTTGGCATTCATGCATATCGGCTCTCAGAATCTGCAGGAGACTCAATGCTCCAAGGAACATAATCAACACAGGATTGAAGGCTGTTCGACTTCCAATCAGTACAGCAGTGAAGAAAATCACTTTCCCCATGCCACGGATGAAAGAGATGCTCAGGGAAGTCAGTGATGTGTTTCCTCATCACTACTGAGAAGTGGCGCAAAGGAGGAGCCAAGATCCTTCCTGACTACTGAAAGTCACAGAAGCTTGGACAAAAATGTGCTGCCAGGTCTGTCTGTCTCTTCTATGCATTCACTGGACTGGCATTACCCCATGAGCCACGAGCCTCCACCAAATGATGAGGATAGAATTCTTTACTGTGAGGGTGGTGAGGCACTGGCCCAGGTTGCCCAGAGAAGCTGTGGATGCCCCATCCCTGGAGGTGTTTAAGGCCAGGCTGGATGAGGCTTTGAGCAACCTGGGCTAGTGGAGGGTGTCCCTGCCCAGGGCAGGGGGGTTAGAACTGGATGATCTTCAAGGTCCCTTCCAAGCCAAACCATTCTGTGATTCTATGATTCTATGATTCTATGATGATAAATGGCAAGAGTGGATTCACGTGTGCAACACATATAGGCCAGTGTTACATTGGAGACTCATCTGAAATGCCACACTCCACCAAATGTAAACCCAAGCTGCTAGCTAGGTTGCTCTTTGGCATATCCCAGGACATACACGAAGTGTTGTCCTCAGGTGTGGTTGGTGAGTACCACCTCCCTGTAAGCCTGGACACTGATTCCAACCACTCCCTTCTTGTTTTGGCTTTTCTTTTTCTCCTGGTCACCTATTATTTATTATTAGTTGTCTTGATAGTGACATTGTTGGATGAGGCTCTGAGCAACCCGGTCTAGTGGAAGGTGTCCCTGCCCATGGCAGAGGGGTTGTAACTAGATGATCTTTAAGGTCCCTTCCAACCCAAACCATTCTATGATTCTGCCATTTTATCTGCAACTATGCTGTTGAACTGCACAGGCACGGAGCCTGGGCTCAAGAACTGTCTGACAGCCATCCACGCTATGTATTTGTTACCAAGGTAATGCCAAGCACTATCCAGGGGACAGCATGGGCCAGGGACTATGACTAATAATCCATATGATTAAGACTAAGCCACAGATGGGGAGACAAGAGGGAACTTAGTCCTGTGGCTACAAGTTGCACCGTGCCACTTAGTCAGAGAACAAGCCCTAACAAGTTATTGTTGATTAACATTTGATGTGATATTTCATTGATTGTAGAGCTGCAGGGATTCAGACCCCGCACACAGTAGAGATGCTGGCACAACAAAGTAGTCGCAAGGATTACTAGGAAAAAAAAAAAAAAAAAAAGAAATTCTGACAGTGCCCAGATGAAACTCACCTCCACTCCTGGAATAAGAAGGAAAGAGATATTTTAAAAGTTGATTTTTACAGAGCATAACAATGTTCAGCCGTAGTCAGAGACTCTTTTAGCTTCCACCGTGCTAACAACAGCATCATATTTACCCAGGTTTCCTCATTATTTCCTCACCTTATATATTTACCAATGTTAGAGCTTTTCTTCTTTAAGGGAAAGAATAGTTAACGTTTTACTGAGTCTCAGTCACTTTTGGAGTCTCAGCTCATTGGAGTTATGTATTCTATGAAATAAAGGTAAACAACCATTAATCAACAGCTGGTGCACTGTGTTGATCTTTAGCTGATGTCCTCCATGTCCCAGCTCTGCCTGCCTATCACACCAGTGCAAAAATGACAGGCTTTTCGCTGTTACAATTTCAAAGTTATTTATGGCTAATGTTTGGCAAAGACCAAATACTGTAGCCATCCAGGACCTTCAAGGGATCAAGTAAAGAACATCCAGCATACAAGACTTACCAGTAAGAGTACTCGTCTCCAAATAAAAAAGAAAAAACAAAAACAAAACCAAAATTTAAGCTTTGAAACTGCAGTTGGATTTCCACTGAGAAAATTCAACTGCTTGCCTGCCAGTGTTTTGTCAACTCTCCCACCCTCCTTCTTTCTGCTGCAATAATACCACGAGGCACCAAATAAGAGTCAGACCCCAAAGGGGTAGCAAAGGGAATGAACTTCTCTAACCTCGTGAACCCTCAATCCTAATTTTCCTGAGACTGAGAATACCTGGGAAAAGGTGGAAAGAAATTCATAGTCAGAAGATGGCAACAGCTCTCCAGGATCATCACAGAGGGAAAGGGCTGAGCTGGAAATGAAGCAAGATCCCAAGACCACCTGATGTTGACCTCATCCCTACCAATGGTTCACTTTCCATCTAATTCAAGCCATTGACCAGCCAGCTGCCTCTGCGCTCGGGAGCTCTACACTGGCCATGGTCATATTCCATCCCTGGAGGTGTTCAAGGCCAGGCTGGATGCGACTTTGAACAATCTGGTCTAGTGGAAGTTGTCCCTGCCCGTGGCAGGGGTGTTGGATCTAGACAATCTTGAGGTCCATTCCAACCCAAACCATTCTATGATTCTATTATATTCAATGCTGTATAACTCATGCTAGATCAAGTGATGTGAGCCTAAAAGAGCTCATCAAGAAAACCTCAGAGACAGCAGACAGTATTGGGCAATAATTTGGGAGGGAATAAAGCACAATGACTTTAAATTATTTGCCCTGTTGATGACCCAGGAAACAGCCAGGCTAGTTGCCACAAGAGCAGAGAAAAATAAGGGTATAAGCAGAGCCCCAGCTGCCAGTATTTGATGAAGGCTTGGCGGTTGGACAGAACAATTACACCACCAAAGTCACCTTCCAGACTAGAAGCCAATTTGCACAGCTGAACCCTCCTTCCAATTACTCCTTCTCTGACGAAAGAGTTGTAGCAATCAGACCGACACTTTCAGAAAAGGACATCTGAGTGGCAGGATGGGCCACAGAGTGGAAAGTATGGCTGAGCAGCATCATTAATTCTCCACCCCATTCATGACATTTGCTCTAGGGTGATTGATTTATTCCCCCCCTGCCTCCTCCCCAGCTACAAATAACTTCCACAGGGAGATTTTGCTGTCTGCTCTGTAATCAACAGCAACTTCAAGAGGGCTTAGCACTAAAAGAAAACCTCAGAGGGCCAGCATTAAGTGGGAAACAAACAGCATTTGGGTTGTAATTTGAGGTGGGAGGCTGGGGTTTTAACAACCATATTGCTATGGCATGCTGTGCACCTTATGGCTCATAAACTTCATTTATGAGTACAGTAAGTTACAGGAAGACTTTTCAGTCCATGGGAAAGGCAACCATGTCTGGTGTGGAGCATTCGAAAAATCCTTTAATGGGAGATTGGTGAGGCACTGGAAGAAGTTGTGGATGCCCCATCCCTGGAGGTGTTCAAAGCCAGGCTGGATGAGACTCTGAGCAACCTGGTCTAGTGGAAGGTGTCCCTGCCTGTGGCAGGGAGGTTGGAACTAGATACTCTTTAAAGTCCCTTCCAAACCAAACCATTCTATGATTCTATGATTCTATGGTTCTATGGTTCTATTTAGTTGTGCACAGTAGTTGTGTTTAGCACCAGCTTTCCTATCACTCCCCAGCACTGTCACCTGCACACAAGCAGAGCCTGGTGACCTAGCTCCAAGACTGTGAAGAGTCATGTCCTATTTAGGTCCAACCACGTTTTGGGGGAAGGGAAGTGAGAAAAATCACTGCTTTGTCCCACATTCCTCCCACCACACAAAATGGAAACTATTGCAGTGAGCTCCTCTGTAAACATATTCGAGACCTATTCAAGATAGGAAAGAGAAAGGTGTTTCAGTTCTCCGAAACTTCTAAGGTGAGCTCCAACCCAAGAAATAATCCTTGTACGTGTTGGGAGCTGGTAGGAATCCCAGCCAGCTTTACCAGCCACCTTCCTCATCTCCAGCACTACATCCCACATCATACCTGATGATGTTGGTACTTGGGTGCTACCCTCACTGATGCTCTAGGGTGGCCTTAGAGGTGCTTTTGTAAAGATCTTTGCTACTACTCGGAAGTCAAAAGCCAGACCAAGCAAGGGAGGGACCTATCAGCCACCAGCCCCACAGAACCAAGAAGGAGCTATTGCAGCCTGTGGTGGAGTATCCCCTCTTTCCACATCCCAGAAAACTCCTCTCAGCTGCAGAACAAACCTGAATGCCCAGGTTTTCCCGGCGCAACAGAGGAGGTTATTCACAACAAGATTTCAGTGAGGGAAGTAAAACAAGCCAAGTATCACATTTCAGGGCAAAGTGTGTTCACATTTCTGATCAAAGATGCTGTAGCATTACTACTAGCCACAGACCAGCCAAAAAAAAGTGTGAAGTTCCAGAGATGAAGGGGTACAGAATGACCAAGAGGGTCCTTGTATAGAAAAGTGGGATAAAGTCAACAGGACATCAACCCAGGGCTTTGTCCCAGTACAGGGCAAGAACAGTCTCTGTTTCTTGAGGGGTAGTATGACAGTCTCATGCAGTGACAAAAGATTTTGCTCTCACTCAAAACACCTCAGCACCCACAGATTTCATCCCACAGACCTCATTCCCCATCAGATTTCCTGCCTTCTTGGATACCAGGCCCAAAGGATGCTGTCATACAGTCCCACCCTAGAGTTTGTCCTGCCAGACAGCCATAAGTGCTTTTCCCAGGAAACCTATACATACCCTGCGGGCCTTCTGTTCACCATACACATGTCAAAGAGCAGCTCCTCGGGGGTAATTATGTCCAGTAGGGGCATCAAAGCCTGCAGCACTCATGTCCCATCTTCACAGAATCACTGACCCTTGAGGTTGGAAGGGATCCTCTGGAAATAACCTCATCCAACCCACCTCCTATCTTCCTAGGTCTTGGTAGAGAGCTGGGCTCTGGACTGGGATTACCCCGTTTGAGGACTTGCTAACAAAACCTCCCCTTCCAGTGGCATTTCTATGCCTGCAGGCACTACCCACAGACAGGCAGTTGTCTAGTCCCTGAGGGATGCCTTGGGTACATCTACAACCACAACAACTCTCACAGCAAATGATGCATTCCTGATATTTCCATGCATCCTACTTAACTGGATCTTCCAGCTAACTGGCATTTTGCCGAGATCTCTTCCTGCTTCCCCCTTGCCCTCCCAGCCTTGCTGTGCTTCTGACTGTCACCGTCTCCCCTGCTGATAGCAGAATTGTCTCCATCCAGAGAATCTGGACGTCCCTACAACATTGCCATCCTTATTAACATTTCTAAAAAATCCCAAGCTGGCAGGAGACAACAAGCCATACAGGACAGACAATATTTTTTATTATTTATATTATTTTTAAAGCATTCAGATTATGCAGAAAATGTACATTCACTATTAATTTATTCATTCACTTGGCCTCATGGCTGACCTGCAAGTGCTAAGATGAATGATTAGAAGAGCAGTGCTGTGCCACATCTGCTGCCTCTGCAGAGATGTGGGCAGTCAGAGACCCACTGGCACCCTCTCCCATGTGTCTGTCTACCCACATGATCCATGAACATCATCCACATGGTCCTTATCACAAAGACTTACACTCTTTTGGGCTGGCTACACTCACCAGAGCAGACCAGGCACTAAATGTCCTTTGTCACTCACTCTTCCTGAATTGAAACCCACACTTAGAGTCGTCTTATTTTCCCTAGAAAGATGCTGTGCCTTGGGGAACACTTGCAAGGCGAGCAGCATGTCAAACCGTTGACTAACCATATCGCTGCCAAGCTCCATCCCAAGTGTAAGTGCCAAGACAGTTCAGCCCAGCTCACAGGGGAGCGATTCCCTGCCATTTACACATTTAACATCACCGAGGACCTAACAGACAGCAGCTGTACAGGCTGCTAGGTTACAGAGATTTTTCTCTCCTCCCATCCCTGATTTCTGCCATAAAAATAATAGGCTCTGCTGCAATTTTACTTCCATAAAGAGAAATTCTTGGGACACATGCAAGAACCAAAGTCCCTTACTGCTGCCTCCATACCATAAGCTTGCACTAAGCTCCAAATACAAGGTGCTCACCCTTACTCCTTTCTTTGGATGTGCAAAGGTGAGGAGCTTTTTGTCAGCAATTAACCCTTGTTTCAGCTCAATAAGGCTGATTAGATTGTAGAAAAACATCTGAGAAGTGGAGATTAGCAGGCCAGGCTCTTTAGTACTTAAGGCATCAGTGCAGCTACTCAAAATCAGATTTCCCTTTCTTCACTGGCATTTGATTAAAGCCTTTTCAAGCGGTCCTTTCCAACTTCCAGATGCTTAAGTCAGGTGAAAGAGAAAAACTCTTTTTTTTTTTTCTTTCTTTTTTTTTAATCCCGGAAATAGCAACTGCGTATCTCAAATGTGGTCAAAACAAAAATCATGCTCAGAAAACATGCATAAATGTGTGTATAGCTTTGGTAAAGCTGACCACAGCACGAACAGGCAAAGGCTTTAGCAGCATGGTTCAAGAAGGGGGAAAATACTCTTAAAGCAATATCTGAGTCCAGAAATAGATTGTGAGAAGATCAATTTTTGCTGCATACTGATTTATTCAAACCTTCCACAGTGGCAAACCCTCTATAACAAAATATCTGATTACAGGACTATGACCATAAATTCCACACACCCTCAAGCAATGGCCAATGAATAACTGACTTGTTAAAGGAACGAACCTGCACAATCTACCAACAGGGCTTTCAATACAAAAGACTCCATCGGGACAAATTTCCTTCTGAAGGTGTATTGACTTTCATTTGCAGGAACCAGCAGATATTTGTTGCGAGAAGATAGCCATTGTTAGATTGCTACTAAACATAGTATAAAACAGGCTCTAACTCCAGGCTTAATTTACTTGCATATCAAAGTGTTCTGGACTGTAAAAAGGACCATTTTGCAGGATGAAGTAGTATACAAGGCCTCCTGAAAAAGTATTTAATACAGAGGAAACCCAAGGTGGGTAGAGGAGATGTGAATATTTCCAGACCCTCCGCTGTAGAAAGGCATCAAGAAAATAAGGATTGAGAAAGGGCAAGAAAACATGACTCAGGAGGAAAGTTTAAAGGTGGACGTGCATTCAAAAAATTAACTCTATCTCAGCCGAAACCAGCACAACAGTCAAAACACAAGAATAATTCATGCTTGTTGCTTGACTGATGCTCTTCTTCTCATAATCCCAAAGCAAGTGTTGTTTGACCATGTCCATTTTGAATGGCTGGCTCAGAGCCCCATCAGGAATGAGGAAGCCAGGCATCTCCATTTTACAGAGGAAAACACCAAAGTGCAGAAAGACCAATGCCTAAATTAACTGTGACCTGAACCCCTGGCCTGAGATGCATGTTTTGGCAAAGGGTGAGATCAGCCCTACAACACTCTTGGCCCTTGGTGGGAATTGCACTACAACATCTTTTAAAATCAAGCGATGGGGTTGGGTGCTGGGTAGACTAAATTTTCGGTGGCTTGTGGAGCTGTAGGTTTAAATGATCAGCTGGGAGGTCCACAAGAAGACATCTGCACAGATGGAATGAAGTGTTTCATCTCCAGATCTATTCTAGCATGGAAATCATGATGACCCTTATCCCAAAAGCATTTAGAGAGAGATCTATGCCAGCTCTCAATGAATATGGAATAGGTAGGTCTGCCAGGAACGGGGTAGTCCTAATATCTGGCAGAGGGAAGAAAGAAAAGAGCCATTTTGCAAACAGCAAGGACTTTGTTGTAGGCCAGCTGAGCTCAAAAAAACTGAGGAAACATTTCCATCTAGCAAATCCACGTGGATTACAGACAGAAGACAAGGTGAGCATGGAGGTGGGAGTGCTGAAATCATTGGACAAGGTATCACAAGACCTGCCTCTGATCAAAACTAGATGTTTAGAAAAAAAAGAGGTTGGCAATAATACATACTGGTGCATGCATATGGCATACACAAAATGGTGTCCTAAATATATGCAGGATTCCTCCATCCTTCTCTCAGACCAAATCAAATCAGGAAGCAGCAGCTCTACCTGGAGTAAACCATCTCCCTAAAAACTATGATGATCACTGGAAGGAGGATTTTTCTTACTTTATGTACTTCATAAATGCACTTCAGGCTAACATAGAGTGCACCACATTGGACTACAGCCATCTGTTTCAATTTTTACCCACAAATATTTCAAACTAGTAGAAACTCTACATTATTTTACAAGATTTCTGCTCATTCTTCTTCCACATAAAATTTGCTTTCCCTGATCCCCCTTGTCCCAGGGTTATGGCATGACACCAAACACGGCAGAGCTTACAGTTCAACAGCTTATTTATCATCAGCTGGTCACTCCTTGATCAATGTTTTGTGAAGGGATATTTCATTAAAAATTGCAGAATGAGTAGGAGAAGGAAAGTAGCAAACCATTCCCAGTTTAATTTTGATAACATTGGCAGGGGGCGATTTGCTCCAGCAAATTAAAATCAGCGAATCTTCTCTGACAGAGGTAACCAATTTAAATTTTCATAAAGGGGGCAGTGATGTGTGTCTTTGCGAGACAGTCTCACCAATCTAGCAGCCTTCTGATTTAAAATATTATCTTTTACTTTTTTTTTTTTTTTTTTCCCCTTCCCTGAGAGCTTCTTGGAGCAACATGACAGATTATCTCAGCATAATCAGACTAATACAAAACCATCGCTCCAAGAGGCATCATGAAGAATTTTTAAGCCTGAGATGTGATGACGAATGGACGTTCTGAAGGGACCTAATTTACTGCTCATTTTCCCTTTATTTTTTTAAATGTGTGCTGTTGTGTTTTGTAGCTTCAACACACTGCAAACACTAGATTTAGACTAGGTATTAGGAAGACATTTTTTACTCTGAGGGTGGTGAGACATGGGAACAGGTTGCCCAGAGAAGCTGTAGATGTCCCATCCCTGGAGGTGTTCAAGGCCAGGCTGGATGAGGCTTTGACCAACCTGGGCTAGTGGGAGGTGTCCCTGCCCATGGCAGAGGGGTTGGAACTCCGTGATCTTGAAGGTCCCTTCCAACTCAAACCATTCTATGATTCTACAATATTAAAAAAACAACTATCACACAGACTGCATGCAAGGGAAAGGTATGTATGCTCTCCACATTGTCTGACCTGCCAGGTTGCTCTCCAAGAGAAAAGTTTGATTTCCAGTTGGTCATTCCTTACTTTGGAGCAAAATGCCACCAGTATTGGCTTGGGGATGGTGTGGTGCTATGGAGGAATTGCCTTTTGGACATCAGGAGCATAAAGATGGGTTACAAGACATATGGGACCTCCTGTACCAGGAAGCTGGAGTATGCTAAAGACTGGGGTGACATCTGTGGTGGCCCCGAGCAGGAAGAATGAGGGTTGCCACAGCTCTCTGTCATGGTGATTTGGGACTTAGAGGGCTGATCTCCTGTGGATTTGGGACCTGAGTGGGACACACATGAATCTAAAGACAAAGAGAGTGTCTCAAGTCAATGGGGGCTACTGCCTCTCCGGTGCAGATGGGACACTGAAATACTGTTTTCCGTGTCAGAGATGTGGTTCAGAGCAACTGAGATGTAAAGAATAAGATCCCTATCCCCCCTCTTAGATGAGAGAACTGTGTCCCAGCCCCTTTCTTCCCATGGTTCAGAGCCCCAAATCCCCACCCCACCCAAACATACAGATGGGCATCAACCCCCATCAGCAAGTTACCTACATCTTAGCCCAGTTTCACCCAAGTGCCAACATCCCCCTCCTGCCCTCTTTCACCCCAGAACCTTCTGCAAACCTCAAGCAACCGGAGAGCCAAGGGAATTTGGGGAAGGAACCGTGAGAACAGGGGAGCATCCCATGCACGGTAAGAGCTGGGATGCAGCAGGGACCCCTGCGCTTTGTCTGCAGCCACATCGAGCCGTTCCAAATTTGTGCTGCAACAGTGAGAAAGAAATCTTCTGCAAACCTCCAGGCCAGGTGCCAGCTCCCTTCCTTTTGAAAGCTTGCTTGGGGATGTGAATTTTCTCCAAGGGGAGGAGGCAAACGAGTTACAGAGACAGCCTGTCATCCATCTTGAAGAAAATACTTCTCCCTCTTTGCACCTATCCTAGAAAGGTGGTGATCAGCGTGTCACAAGCCCAGGATCAGGCCCAGGTTTGACTCATTTGTTTACCAGTGCAGGTTTCCTGGAGCTAATTAATGAGCCAAGCTGATACCCTGCAACAGGTATTGATGACAGGGGATTTCCTGTGCGCTACATTCAAGATACGGGAGAAGGTGATTTCAGATCTGTGATCAGCTGCTTACCCCCCTGCTTCCTCCCCCCCCCCAAAAAAAAAAAAAAAAAGGGGCAAAGAAAAACCATCTTCAGCCACACAGGGAAAGCCCCTCCATCACCTTCACCCTCAGGAGCAACGACGGGGCATGATCCCTGCTGGACCACATCCTCTGGGCTAACTCCCAGGAGCAAAGCGCTTGGGTATCCAAGCGGTAGGTAGTAAAGTCTTGTATACAACCCCCAAGCAAGCCCTTGGGGCTGGGGAATGCTCCCCCCCACCTCCTACCAACCAGGAATGGGGGCGAGCAGAGCTGCAGTTGTGCCATTTGCACTCCCAGAGCTGTCCAAATAGCCTCTGTTTTCACAGG
>NW_010141092.1:0-4695 GCF_000699245.1 Pterocles gutturalis | reverse complement strand
ATGCTAATCTGTTTTCAAAATAACAAGGCGTGCTTGAGAGTAAACAAAAGCAGAGAAAAAAAGAATGCTAATCTGTTTTCAAAATAACAAGGCATGCTTGAGAGTAAACAAAAGCAGAAAAAAAAAATTACTTTCAGACATTTTAGCACTGGGATATTTATGCCAACTTCAACAAAGTATTTTGGGATGCCCAAAAGGAAAATATGCTCAGTTTTAGTCATAATGAACTTGAGTATTCAAGTCTTCCGGCCACGGTGAGCAGCCTACATGTCAATGGTAACATTAGCTGCCAGCTCAGATTTTAACACACCAAATTTTAATATCTTTCACACCTCATGAACATTAATGGAAGTTACAGGTTTATTCCGGCATATGAAGTCTAGAGATAAACTTACGTCTCACTGGTGCACTCGTTCTGTCAGTCAAGTAAATCACTGTCACTGGGATAGTGATAGACTGGTCAGTCACAGGACTAAAGATAGCTAGAGTGGCTGATAAGGATCCCTGGCTTGAAGCTCCTGGATCAGACAGGCTGACGGTGTAGACTGCATAACTAGGCAGACCATAGAATCTCTCTTTCTCGAATGCCTTCAGTGCTGGTGACCCACATTTCACCTGCCAAGGAAAAAAAACAACCTGAAGGAGACTGCTAGAGAAAGCACTGCGCATAGCCCTCTTGCAGCCCACATGTCAGAAATACATTATTTCACAGAAACACAGAGCAACTCGCGCCTCAGCAGGAGTTGGACTTGTTTGCAACTTTACAGTGACCCCTGCAGCACTTCACCATGTTTACTGTTAAGGCTGCCCGATTACCTGCTGCTGCTGTGGGGCTAGGCTAACCCCATCCAGGCAAAAATCAAAGCATCCCTTGCTGGGCTATGTGAACCGTGTGCGGTCAAATGAGTCAGCAGGCAAGAGCCGACCCCTCCCGCTTGGGGATCAGGCAGGTTTCCTGCTTCCCCACCTGTCAGCTGGTTAACAGATGCGAGCCTGACACATTTCTACCACCACAGTTTCTACTAAAACAAGTGAAAACTGAGGAGGAATACATAACAAGATGAGAATTTCCAAATCATCTCAGGAACAGTCTTGCCACAGTAAATACAGGCGGTACAGAGTGCCTCCGGTTAGAAAGTTGCCTTTAACAGTTCAAAATGCTTTCAACTCTGTTGTGAGACTTTCCAGCAACAGACTCACCTCCAGGGTATCAAGAATTTCAGTGGCACCAAATATTTTCACATCAGAGCTTGGGTAATGGTTACTTAATAGCATTTCCGTTTGGTCAGCATAAAACCCTGGATTGAATTGCACCTCAGTGCTGATCTGCTCTCCAGAGAAGTGGCTGCCTTGGATTGAAGCCGTAACTCGCAGTGCAGTTTTACTCATGCTGAGATGCTTCAGCTGCTTGTCAGTGAGCTTGTGCATTGTGATGGAACAGGTGTAACGTCCTATAGGAACAAAAGCAGTTTGACTGTTAATTGCTCATCTTTGTTTTCTTCTCCATTCAGAGCAAGATTTTTGTCTTTAGAGAAGACCTAAAAGAGGTGGTAAAATTCAACAAACACCAAGATCAGGAGCGTGCAGGTGAATGGGGCAGTGTGTCTGCTGGTCCAAGCATGACAAACAGAAGATATTTCTTGTGCCAAACAAGACACCATGATGACAACACTAAAATGGCAGTTACCGGACACATTTTATTTTAATATGCCAGTGAGACTCAATTCCACTTCAAACAGAACATTTATGCTAATATTGACAGGAAGGCTTTACTTGAAAACAAAATCTAACATCCTGTTTCATATTCTCTTTACCTAATGTTAACATTATAGTCAGTTACCATCACCATCATCGCTTCTGTGGAGACAGGGTTTATTATTTATAAAAGCTTCTTTAAAGGTTAGATATTCACTATGTTTCTAGTCTCTTATGGGATCTATTTGTCTACTATTAGCGATAAAGATAGTAAAAAATTCCCCCAGTATGGAAGATACCAGGCATAAGTAACAAGCAGAACTTGCGATTTTCCCCTTACTTTCTTTTCCTAACAAAGTGACAGAGGCAGCCACTATTATGCAAGGTGTGTTTTACACAACGGGCAGAGGGACTAATCTAACAAATAATTTATGTTATTTCAGTACAGTTCATAGTGTTTTGGTTCTTCTTTAAGTCATGTTATAGTTATGAAACACCAAAAGATCTTATAGACTTCCACAGTATCTGGTAATTTCCCCTCCTTTTAAGTCTCAGTTCATGTTGTTTTGAGGATACATAAGAATTCTACCTTTCATAAGAAATTACAGCACTCAGGTTGAGCAGGCAAGTTTGAAAGCATGATAAATTCCAGAAATGTTTCAATTACAGAACAAAAAGAATTCAAAATGTATTACTTCCACCAAATTTTCACATTTACGCTATTTCCCTCACTTTAATCAGGTTACCTATACTGCAATAACTACAGCAGCAGGGCTTTCAAAAGGCCAGCATCAAACAAAGAATATTTGACTGTAGAGCACAATTCAGTGAAATCTAAAGATCCTTGCTACAAAGACATTAAAACTCATGACTGTTTCTCTTATCTCTAGGCTTAACTTCCACTATGTTTAAGTATACAGTAAAGGGACTGATGTATGGCAAGAAAATGCCTACAAGCACCAGATGTTAACAGCTGCAGAGATACCCAGCTTTGGAATATTTATCACCTGAGTGCTCACTTGTACCAGCTGAAGGAGGAATTGTTTTGCTTCCATAGTTTAACAAATAGAGGGCCTGATATTCTTCTCTAAATTGCTATACACAAGGTCATGATGTTTTTTACAGTTCAGCTGGAGTAGAATCTGACAGCTGCTAGCTCTACAACATGTGCGACCCCAGTGTGTTACATCTATGTTCTGCAATACCATCACTTCTGTCTCAGGGTACCATTGCACTGTCTACATACCTACAAATATTCAAGTAGCAATGTGCAAAATTAGGGCCTAAATCTGTAGTTAAAAAAACATATCAAAGTTTGTTCCCCCCCAACAAGCAAAATGATGCTTCTGAGTTTCTTCCTGACTTACTACTACAACTCTGAAAAAAGATATGAAATGGGCTGCCACTGATTTCTGGCTTTCTCTGAAAAGAAATAAATGTTTTTGTCACACGCAGAAAACCCTAGAGTTAAACAAGGCAAGTACACGTTAAGAGCTTGCTGAAGCCTGAGATCCTACGCAGCACATCTCAGAGGCTTCAGAAGGAAGTCTGCCTGGTCAAAGTGCATTTGGACTCAACCACAGTAGAGTTCAATGTGTCTGCCTGGAGCGTGGCCTCTTGCCTCATCTTACCTGAAACTGCATCAAATCCAGGTTCTGCTTTAAAAATATCATGTGCTGGGAAGTCAAACGCATCATTGTTAAAATCTAGATGGCAACTGATAAGGGACTGTGGCTGTAACTCAGCAATGGCTTCAGTCTGAGCAGGCAAGCACTCCCCTAAGGGGAAGAAAAAAATGATTAATCTCTAACTAATTAGAGGACAAATTATAACTAATTATTTTGTAATTAATTTAAAGCAAAACCATGGCTTGATATATCAGGTTATTCTTCCACCTTCTGAAATTAGTTTCACAAGGTTATATCGATCTTAAAACAGCTGGAAACCATAGACAGCTGTCCTATCTCAGGGCTAATCCCAAAGAGACAGCAAATGAAAACTGTATATGTTGTGGGGTTTTTTTTGAAAGGAATAATTTATTTACAGGAAAGAATGAACTAGAGAGAATTTTCAGCTCAGATGTGCCTGTTGAATAACTTAGATGATCCTCGGAGTTTCAATTTATATTTCAGTATCTGGCAAGATGGTTTTTTGGTAGGCTAATAATTTACATAAGGCACAATAAAATACTATTTGAACAAGTGCTAAGTGTTAAGCTAGAAACTAAAAGGAACTATAATCAAACAAAATACAGCTTATTAAATAAGGACATAATATGATGCTTAATTTTTGTTTTGATTCTAATTACTGATAATTTCTGTAGAGGATTTAAGGATGGTAACTACTTTAAACATGCTCAGTAAGAAAAAATAGTAACTTGAAGGCAATTGGAATTAAACATATAAGGAAACAATCAGCTAATAGCCTAGTAACTGTTTTGTGATATGATTATAAAAATGACAATTCTATTATCTACCGATTTTATAGATGTGAAATCTTAATAGTGCCCCAGAACACCCTCCAAATTCTGTAACATGGCCCAAAGATTCTTCTAGAGCTCCTAGGATTCCAGAAAGGCACTCGAGCTTCATACAGATCTGGCCATGCCAGCTTCACAGACCTTTAAAAACAAACAAAAAAACCCCCAAAACACACACCTATCGTGAATATACAAACATACAATAAGCAATCAGCATAAAGGTTTTTTTATCATACCTTTCAGATTTTTATTTCTTTCCCCAATTGAAACCATCACTTTTGAGGCTGCAACTCCTTGTGAGCTTGCTCTCACCCCACTCACATGCACTGCTGTAGTCCTCTGAGGTACATTAATCGATATCTGAAAAAAGGATGAAGTACATTGTCACCAAAAACTGTTTCAACAAATAAAAATGAAGGCAAAACCAGATTGGATTGATGGTGAAACACACACATCCTTGTATATGTAACAGAAGAGACAACTCCAAGACATCGTGTTTCTCTTTATAAGAAATTCTATAT
>NW_010141091.1:0-3546 GCF_000699245.1 Pterocles gutturalis | reverse complement strand
AAGTGAACTGTGTCCCAGCTGAAACCAGGGGGTGAGACACAGAACTGAGATCGTGCGGGTGGGGTGCAGGAAGGCAGCCTGGGTTTTTGTGTGCACACGGAAGTTCAGAGCAGCAAAGCGATCTCATAAAAGTTCCTGGGATTTCAGCAGCCTTATTGCTGCTGGAGTGTCTGCAGTCCCACCTGCTGCCAGTCACGCTGGGGGCAATGGTGCTTTTATGTAACTCCCTTCCCACTGCTCTGAAACAAGAAGCCTGTCACCAGATCATAAGACAAGTTCCTCATTTTTCACGAAGTAATTGCTTCTGGCTCATTCAGCCTGTCCCATGCCTGCGGGCATGCTGCCAGTGTTACCAACACTGATGCTGGAATAACCGCCCTGAAATCCCCCTGCACCCAAGAGATCCCAGAGACAGACACGGGACCCCTCCAGTGCCTGGCTGGGATCGTTGTCACCTCCTGCTTCCCACAGGGTGATTGCCTGTTGGTTATGTCGCTTAAATACCCGGTGTGTGCAAAGTCCTGTGCGAAGGCTTGTATATCTGCAGGGTTGCACCCCCCTCTGCAGGCAGACATTTCCCTGAAATCATCTTTTCCCAGCCCGTTTGCATACAGGAGGTAAGTCTGTAGTCTTTGTGATGGGCCTAAGAGTGCATGCGTATGGTTTTTCTCCATTTTAAAATATGCAAATAGCATGTGCATTGCATTCAAAAGGCTTCTGCCCGCATCTGAATTATTTTAGCAGGACATCTCAACAATTTTGCTCCAAGTGTGCCTTTATTAGGAATGAGATGCCTTTGGGGGAGAGCAATATTAAGAAGTAATTAAAGCTGTGAAGGTATAACCAAGTTCTCACAATCCCTTGCGAACATATATAATAAGGTATGAATTTAGGATTAGTTTGAAAGGATATACCTAACAAAACTGAAATAAACAGTAATATATGCAAGACCCTTGCATGATAATGGCGTTAGGGCATGTCCTGAAAAAAATACAACCAGAAATTGCAATTTTAATGTAGCAATCAGTTACAGAAACTTAACTTAGAGGGAAATCTTTGTCTCTGAATTGATTCTCCCTGTGTAAAAGTGCTCAGAGTACAGTTTCAAGTCAAACACGGCTGTGGGTGGCACACAGGTGATGTGCTGCTCTTGGTTTGGGAGGAACTGGGAAGCCACAGTCCGAGTCTTCGGGTAGGGAGCAGTGCCATGTACGAGGGCTGCTGTGGGGTAGCAGGAGCTGAGCTGGGTGGGTGGCATGTCCCAGAGCACGGGGACAGGCAATGGGGCGATTCATAGCACTGGCTGCACAGGTGTGACTGGAGATCCACGGCCAAGAGCGCTCCAGAGCCTGGTCCTGCTCCTCATGGAAGCCCGTGACACGGTTCAAATCGGCAGGCTGGGAACTCTGATGTGAGTAACTGTGACCATACCCTTGATTCTTCCAAAACGATTGTTTCTTTGTGTTTAAAGGATGCACCAACAGACATCTTTGGGTTTATGGTTTCTGTGGGTGAGGCCAAGGCTTTGAGATGCAGGAAAACCACCATTAACCGAAGCTGTGACAGTTCCACGGTTAGGATCAGACACGTGCCATGTTTCGATGCAATGATTTTGTGACCCTGGATGTTTAAAGGCTTTGCTATCACAAATCCTGGGGTTAGTTTTAAACCAGAAGAGGCGGTGGCATTAGGGCCTGCTGCCACGGGAGGGCTGCCTCGCCACAGGGACCATGGTGGGTCCCCCAGTCCGTCTGACTCGGGGAGCGGGGGTTACTTCTTTGTCATCAATTGTGCACCATTGTCCTGTTGCCAGCACTGGAAGAAGAAAAACAACTGGCATTTGCTGCTGTTAAAACCCACCAGCTTTCTATGTGGGTAAGTCATTACAGTTTGTTGCCATAATCCTATACATTTATTTTTTTCAATACTTTGACATCATTATCACACATAAGTGTTTCTAAAATCAGTGCTGCACACAAGATATTTTTCTGGTGTCAGCTAAGATTCAGAATGTGCACACCACTGTCCTGGCCACAGGGCTGTTGCTTGTAAACCTTTTCTGCAGTTTCCCTGCCAGCCTGTAATGCTGTACCTCCAGAAGCCTGAGCACAAATGTTGTTGGAGGGGACAGACACACTGAAACACAACTGAAGCGTCTGCATTACGATCGTGTCCAGACCCGGTACCATTTGACTTCCGGCTCCAGGGTGAAGAGCAGAGCTCCCCCCACCCCGTACAGAATCCCAGCGCATTTTCTGGACCCTTACTTCCCTGCTGAGCACACGCATCTCGCTGTGGTGCCGTGCAGGTGATTGCTGTCAGCGTTGCAGTTGCTTACAGGTGGCTCCCAGGGGGGCCAGGTCCATCCCCTGACAAGCAGCACTGCAAGGATGCTGGGTTTCATGGCCAGTGTTACTTTGTGGAAAACTTGCTTTTTTGGTTTTGTTTTGTTTTGTTTTGTTTTGTTTTGTTGTTTTTTGTTTTTTTTTTTTTAAGTTTTCTTGTTAGCTAGGACATCCCTAGAAGAACCTGTGTGGTTCCAGAGAGGGACCCTGCACCTCTTCTTTCCACCCCTCCCACCCAGATCAAGAGCCAGAAGCACCCCCGGGGTGCCCACATCCTTGCAGCGTGCAGGGCAGCGGGGTGGTACAGCCTGCAGCTCTTACACAGCGTTTTCCCTGATGACAAAGGCTTCCTGTTGAGAATTACACTCTGCAGGAACCCAAAAACACTCAGTGTGTAATGTTTCCCCACAATAGCATGCTCCAGTCATCCTACAAGCACGGTTCTTTGAAGTACAAATGTTATTGCAGTGTTTCATTATTTACAGTAGCGATCGCTGTGTCCCTGGGTGCTACCCAAGTGCAAAGCCATTTGAAAAAGAGAAGCTCAGCGATGGCAGCTGGACAGTAAAACATGACTGTGCTTTGTGCCTGTACTGCTCTGCCTGTTCCCTGGCAGTGAGTGCAGAGGATTGTGTTGCTCTCCCCATCCCCTGAACAACCTGCTCACCTGAGACTTTGGTCACAGAGGATTGTCAGTTGTTGCTCTGTTCCAGGCGATGCAGGAACAGGATCTGCCATCTTTCCAGCCGCACTTGACTGGGAATTCAGGGTTTCTGACTGCGGAACAAGACACCTTTGTACGCAGCACTGTCAGGTTCTTATTTCAGTGTTTGATGTAAGTACTGGTTCGTTTCCAATTCTTTTTGTTGCTGGCTCTCTTTGGTGTAGGTGAGCGTTAAGTCGCCTGCCTGTTTTGAGGCTGGATCTTCCTGGCTTAAGGATCTGAAAAGAACCAGTACCTCCAGAGTTACCGCAGAGTTGCTCCTGGATACTGAAATGGGACATGTCATCTCCTAGAGTCCCATTTAAAGCACATTTACAGTGAGAATTTAAAGTTACAGAATACTGCAGCTTCCGTTAGGTGTTTCCATTTCGCATAAAAATGGTGATTCAGACACCACTGAACCCGACATTTTCACACGCTGTCATCTCAAACAGGACACGTTACACTGGGTACTTCAGGAATGAGCTCTCAACAGAA
>NW_010141090.1:0-1164 GCF_000699245.1 Pterocles gutturalis | reverse complement strand
TCAGCAGTAGAAAACATCTTCCCATTGCCGTAAACCTCTGAAAAGTGTTTTGAAAGATATTCTGACTTTATTGATACAGCCTTTAATAATACGAACGATACCAGAGCAATTTCCTGGATTCATAAAACCTTTCTGTTGGTTTAAATACTAATATTCTTTTGCCAATAAGATGCTCTTTTTGTTCAACAGAATCACTGATTTTATTGCATGACAGATTATTAGCCTGATATGTTTTGGGTAACACCTTTAAACCAAAACATTTCAAAATAAGTTAAAAAGAGAAAAAGACTTGATATAGTAATATCAAATAGAGTTGGTATGGTAATTGAAATACAGGTACACCACAGTGATAGTGAGGCTTTATGGATATTGTAGCACGACTTTGAATTAATTCCAGAATGAAATGTAAAAGTCTCACTTCCCTAATTTAACATGGCACGTTCATGTCCCAGCTCAGAGGCAGAGGTTTTAGGAGCACGGATACCCTCCCATAGCCTGAGAAGTTGAAAACTTCTAACGTGCACCAAAAGGGAAGATTAGGAATGAAGTACATAGATAACAAAATAATAAATATGTAATCAATATATACTTTACAGATAGATAATTTTGTCCAGTAACCTAAGATAATAATTCTAAACATGGTTCCACCTATATCTACTTTCTCCTGAAATGAGAGTATTTTTGCATCTCTGAAGTCTGTATCAAAACATAAAAAGTAGATTTCCTCTTTTCCCAGGATACACATCCCAGGTGTGTGCTAACTCTTAAGAGCTGAACACGGTTTTGGATATGTTCATCTCTTAGCCATTTCATGGGTTTCCTTCAGAGCATTTTATTTTGTAACTTGTACAGTTATTTTAAAATAACGTTTTGAAATGCAGTGATGCCTGGCAGTAGGGATTGTGATATACCACTAGCATTTGAAAACTCTGATTCTTTACTCAGTAAAAAGATGTGTTTGACACTAGCATAGTCTTTGAGAGGACCTGTCTCTTAACACAAGATGAGAAATTGAAACTGTTTTATCTGAAGCATCTCTGCATTAGGCAGGTGTAACATGACGGGAGTCTGCCTTTAATCCATGATGCTTCTTCCATTCTCAGTCCAAGATATCATAGACATAAAAAATGCAGTAATATATAAATTTTAGATATTGAAAAAATT
>NW_010141089.1:25414-29182 GCF_000699245.1 Pterocles gutturalis | reverse complement strand
CTGGGGGACTCCACTAGATACAGGCCTCATACAGTGCTGGGCCGAGTTATCCTTCGTAAGTACCAACCCGTGAGCACCTGTGGTCCTGTGAGGGATGCAGGAACCAAGTAGGCTGAGTGTCAGTGGGTGCTTCAAAGCAAAGGAGAACTGCCCTGTGCTTGCAGCAGTGAAAAATGGCTTTATATCCTCATAAGTGTTACAGTACCCTATAGTTTGCCTTTCAAAACTGAAAATGCAGCACAAAGCATCATACTGATAACCGTGGAAATGGGCAGTGTCTGTGTTGAAAACCCAGGGCTAGTAAACTGAAGGAGACCATGTAATTGGGACAGAAAGTATGAATTATAATTACATTTCCCTCACAAGGAAGAGCCATCTGTAAGACAAACTTTTTGATCCACAGTAGATATGAGAAGGCATATCTGTTCAACTGTGGCAATGTTTAAGTGCAAGCAAAATCTGTAATAGAAAAGGGTAGCATAGTTCCAAGTGTTCATGCTTTGTAGATGGGCTAAAACAATAAACAGAATGCTCGAGTGACAATTATAGCCCCTGAAAGCATACAGCGATTGTAACTCCTGACTGTACCTACCAACCCAATTTTATTCTTAATGTATTCCCTGTTGCTTTACTTGTTTTTGTTCCACTGAAACTTCTACATTGTGCAGAAGGCTTTAAAAATGCAAGGCAAACTCTGGTTCCAGCTGCTTAACTACTCTCAAAAATATATTATTTTTTTAAGCTGAATTCATTTGTTTCTGTCACTTGAGTTTTTTTTAAGTGCAAAATAAACTTGTTTATTGTGATTCCAGAACCAAGTACTCATCAGATTTAGAGCTCTCCATATGATGCAAGCTTGATCTATTTGAAGAAGTGTATTATTTGACATGAATATGAATAGTAGAATTTCATATTTTGCCAAGCTGAACTGTTTGCTGGGCTCAGGCTTATGAATCTCCTGTTGATGTGCAGAACATGCATGTAGAACATGTGCAGAACATGCAAGAAAGCCCATTCAGACAACATGTTGTTTTGCAAGCACTGAAGGCCGTTGTCATTTACCTGCTGATTTTTTTTCCCATAAAGGATGATTTGCCATCTTTTTGGTTTTTTTTTTTGGTCTTTGTTAATGCAGTGATTTTTTTTTTTCACTGAGTAAATTTGAGAAGTCTGGCTAGAAGTAGAAGCATCTCTTTCTTTGATTGACTTTCCCTTAGAAAATTTAGTTTAAAGCTAGTAAACTAATTGATAATGCACCCATTTAAGGTTAAAGTGGTAGCCTCAACCTCTTCTTTTGAGGGTGGAAGCAAAGAGAAATGTAAACCAGCAATAGGGAATCAACTGTTTCCCTGTGTCAGAGGAATACTGTGGGTTGTTTTATTATTACAGACTGTCAAGACAGGTGCTCAGTGCTCTGCTATTCCCTAAGGTCCCATAAGTATCCCATGGTAGCAGGGAGCTGTTGCACAGCAGACAGGCAGGTTTGCTCCACTCTGCTTGCTTGTTGCTGTACTTCAGGTTAAGTATCAGTTTGATTAAACATTATTACTACTTCTAAGATAAAATATTGAATTTATGACTTTCTGCGCAAGTCTCAAACTAATTTCTTCTTATGGTCAACACTTATTTTTGTTTTCATGTGTCGTCTTGTTTGAGTTATGTTGGCAGTACGAAAGCCCCATCGTATCCTTTGCCTTGGGTTTGAGGGCTAGAATTCAGTAAATAAAACTATGATGATTTAGGATTACTACTTGAGTAATGTGATGTTTGTTAGTAATCTGTAGTATGTTTAAGTTACTAGTGTTAGAGTTGTGACACTGTTCTAGTCAGACCCTTTAAGACCGCTTTACTCACCAGGCTCTAAAATTTTTACAGTCCCTGCAACATCTTCCTGCCTGCTGATGTTTATCCCATGAGATAATTCATCCTCTTTTTTTCCCAGCACTTCTTACAGCAATTTTTATGAAATACCTCAACTATTCAAGATGCTTCTACTGAATTTTACAAAATCTTGTAAGAACATGTATATCATTTATTCTCGCCTGTACTCATTCCACACTGGGCTGTCAGTTACAAAAAGAGTTCAAAGACAATGGTATTTGCCATTATCAGTACCTCAGCACAGATCTGTTGCAACCAGTACAGCTAACAGCTGGAGTAATCCTTTTCTTAATTTAGTTATGCCTGAGGTCCTTCTATGTTTGGAAGCAGTTTTGAATTTGTAGAATAGTAAATGGATCACTGTCTGGTTATTGTTCAGAGCTGATCGATATTATTTATGCTTGAGATCAAAAGTGTACTTCCTTCAAGCGCTGACAAAAAGGACCCTGATGCTTGAAATCTCATTAATCATAATTTATAAAGAAGTTGGGAAGTCATTCAGCAACTAATGAAGGAAATGTCAGGTTTTACATGTGTTGTCAGCTGATGTTCAATGTACCAGCAATATCTATTAAAAGTGATGGTGGAAGGAAAAGGTATTTGTTACAGAAGAGTGTTGGGTGGTGAGAGCACGTACTGCTTAAATTTCAGTAAGTCTTCTAGAGTTCTTAGACTTAAATTGCTGTGAACAGTTAGAACAGAGCTTAACTTCCTCTCTATTTCTGTGTTCTGATTATTCATGTAGCGGTGTGCCTGTTCCGGCGAGACCACTGATCCCTCACTTATATCCCAACAAAAGGTGAAGAGTAGCAGCACATAAACAAGCTTCCCTTGAATAGTGATGCTAACTGCCCGAGTCCTTCTCTCGTGCAAATGGCGATGTTAAACCGCTGTATTTGTGCCTTAGAGCAGGCTCTCCTCAATCGGAGAGCTTCTTTGCAAGCTTGTAGTTGATAGCATTGACACTGTTGAAGAGCATGAACTCCAAAAGCTCTGCAGCAGCTTTCTGTCAGGGGTCTGTTACTGGGTACTGCTTAATGATTTTCAGTTTGATCATCATTTGAATCCATGTAAACTCTGAGAATCTCCAGACTGTGACACTCCTTGCTGCAGGATGCTGTGGATGGGAGAGGTCTGCATGGGTTTGGTAAGAGGCTGAGAAGGTTAACGAGAGCTCGTACACAGACCTCTTCTGGCTCAGGCTTTATGGACACGAGTGGAGTCTGAGGAGAAAAAAAATATTATATTCTTTGCCTTGTCCTAAGACTGTTCTGTAGCATATGCTTTATGCCACAGTGGGAAAATTGAGAGAGACACTACAGTGCTACAAATTCTATGGTGCTGCAGTGAGCTTTGATTCAGCCAAGTACAGCTGCTCCTACTTCCTTAAGGCTAGGCAGAAAAAAGAGAACGATTCCTTTGCACTGCATGATGCCCTACTGCTGTTTTTTTTTTTTTTTTAATGAGGATCTTGGAATAAACTATTTTTTTGTCTCTAGTAATCTGAGCAATTGTAGGAAAACATATCTTGTAATACATAAACATTATTTTAAAAACTACATTAGCCCTGTAAGAAAATAGCATTTGTAATTGTTGTCTCTTGCAAAGTACATGGGGAAACACTGAGAAATCTTGCTGGATTATTGCTACATAATATATAAATGTGAATGTCTTTGTGATCTTTTGAATGGAGAATATTATAGAAGTGTCAGAAGTGCTGCTGCCAGAGATAAATGCATCCTAATCATATTTAAATGTATGCAGTAACTAATAGCTCAGTGCATCTGTGTGTGTACATAGAATTCATCCTCAGGTGCAGGTGCTGGTGCTCAAATTTGTCCTGCTCTAAGAGGACTTGAGGACAAAATCTCCAAAACAAGCCCTGCT